>NC_138029.1:11060517-11218038 GCF_964106645.2 Podarcis pityusensis
GCCTGTCGCCCGAAGCACGGGGAGCCCTCCGGAGGGCTCCCCGTGCTTCGGGCGAGTGTCTGCAAGCCTTGCGCGCCCGGCAGGAGGTCCCGCCGAGCGCGCGAGGCTTGGGGCGGCAGCTTGTCGCCCGAAGCACGGGGAGCCCTCCGGAGGGCTCCCCATGCTTCGGGCGAGTGTCTGCAAGCCTTGCGCGCCCGGCAGGAGGTCCCGCCGAGCGCGCAAGGCTTGGGGCGGCAGCTTGTCGCCCGAAGCACGGGGAGCCCTCCGGAGGGCTCCCCGTGCTTCGGGCGAGTGTCTGCAAGCCTTGCGCGCCCGGCAGGAGGTCCCGCCGAGCGCGCAAGGCTTGGGGCGGCAGCCTGTCGCCCGAAGCACGGGGAGCCCTCCGGAGGGCTCCCCGTGCTTCGGGCGAGTGTCTGCAAGCCTTGCGCGCCCGGCAGGAGGTCCCGCCGAGCGCGCAAGGCTTGGGGCTGCAGCTTGTCGCCCGAAGCACGGGGAGCCCTCTGGAGGGCTCCCCGTGCTTCGGGCGAGTGTCTGCAAGCCTTGCGCGCCCGGCAGGAGGTCCCGCCGAGCGCGCGAGGCTTCGGGCGGCAGCCGCCGCGGGGGGGGGAAATAATTTTTTTTTTCATTCCCCCCCCCCAAAAAAGAGGTGCGTCCTATGGGCCGGTGCGTCCTATAGAACGAAAAATACGGTATTTATCTACTTGCACTTTTGTGCTTTCGAACTGCTAGGCTGGCAGGAGCTGGGACCAAGCTACGGGAGCTCACCCCGTTGCGGGGATTCGAACCGCCGACCTTCTGATCGGCAAGTCCTAGGCTCTGTGGTTTAACCCACAGCGCCACCCGTGTCCCATATTCACCCCCATACAATGGCTCCAAGTCTGCTAAATCTCCCATCAGCTCTAGCAAGCAGGGCCAGAAATCAAGGATGATGGGACTGTAGTTCGGCAACATGAGGAGGGCGATACATTCCCGGTGCCAGCTCTAAGGACACCTGCTCATACCTTTTAAAGTCAAAGCTGGAAGAGGGAAACTGGCATGGGTACCAAGAGCCATCTAGTCCAACTCCCTTGCAATGCAACTTGTCATTGCACCAACTTCGCCTCTGTGACGTTTACCCCTGGTTATTGGAAGTCTCCCTTCAGGGGGGGACTTTGGTAATACGGTGTGCTGTTTTGGAAAACCGTTTCGGGGGGGGGGAAATGGTGCGCTGAGTGAGGACAAAATTTGGCACTGTAAATATTTATTTGGCGCCCTCTTGCTAGAAGTGCATGCTCTCAACGCACTACGTCACAGTTGTGGCAACTTAACTGCCTGCCTGACCAGGGTCTAACTTTGAGTAGGTACCCATATAAATATTATTATTATTATTATTCACCCCTTCAGCTCGGCACCCTGTACAGAACCACTCTCACTGCCCTAAATCCGGCGTTGCTCCCTTCCGCATCAGCTTCCAGCATGCTACCCTATACAGTGGTACCTCGGGTTACAGACACTTCAGGTTACAGACATTTCAGCTTACAGACTCCGCTAACCCAGAAATAGTGCTTCAGGTTAAGAACTTTGCTTCAGGATGAGAACAGAAATCGTGCGGCAGCCCCATTAGCTAAAGTGGTGCTTCAGGTTAAGAACAGTTTCAGGTTAAGAACGGACCTCCAGAACAAATTAAGTTCTTAACCCGAGAGACCACTGTATATCATATGCTCTAAAAGCCCAAAGGCAGCAGGGACAAAAGGGATTAATTTCCCCCTTGGCTGATGAGACAATATGATCCCTCCCAGCAGCCCTACTTATTTTGATCTGTCAGCGAAGGCTTGTTCATGTAGAAACCACTCGGTAGGGCGTGGTGCTTTATAACCTTGGCTAGCAAAATTCTTTGACTTAACCAGGCTTGGAGTCCTTTAAATAACAGTGCCTGGAGCGCAGGTTTAATCAATGTGAGTCAGTGAGTGCAATTCTCAGCACCCTTCTTTGCTTCTTGGGGGACCCCAGAGAAACTGGGGTTGCTGATGACAGGGAAGAGTTGAAGGGGCCCGCAAAGAAAAAGTAACATTTTTTGCCCGGAAGAGCTTGCTATTTATTTGGTGTCATTTGGGCTGACCTGAATAAAGGTGGCTGTGGATTTTATTAACAACCTTTCCCCCTTTTTCTTTTTCAAACTGCGCCTGTGTTACCTGTCATCCCAAACGGGTCTTCTTGATAGTGGCGCCTGCCCCATGGAACACCCTCCCATCAGATGTCAAGGAAATAAGCAACTATCTGACTTTCAGAAGACACCTGAAGGCAACCCTGTTTAGGGAAGTTCTTAATGTTTGATTTCTTGCTGTGGATGGCATATAAATTAATTATAATTATTATTAGCTACACAGACTTGATTCCGAAAAAGAAAGGGGGGAGGGAATGAGCGGGATCTGGCAGTTTAATTCTATTTATTTCATTTATTTTATTAATCGCATCCCGAGGGAGGTTAATGCGCATTTACATGGCCTGGAAAGCAAGGTTTCTCGCAGAAGAAACCTGCAGATGCGAGAGGCGGGCAGAGCAGCGAAAGGGGCGCTGCAACAGGTCCAAAAACACGGGGAAGCGCGGCCGCACGAGCCGCCCTGCAGCGCCCAGATCGCTCCCCACGAGGTCCGCCAGCAGATCCCGCGCCGTGATCCATCCCAGGTCGGACCCGGAGCCCCGAAACCCCGCTCACCCGCCAGGTCGAAGAACTTCTCGGTACGGAGCGCGGCGGCGGCCGCCCACAGGCCCCACTGGAGCGCCAAGTCCACGGACGCCAGCCAGGCGAGAGGGACCAGCGCCATGGCGAGCGGATGTCCTGGAACGCGGCGAGGACAGAACCCTCCGAGGTATCCTAACTGGACGCCGCCAATCGCCGGAGGGCGGCTCCGCGTCGTATCCAATCGGCAGTCGAGCGCCGCCCCCATGGGGAGGAGCACGTGGGCGACTGAGATTGCTGTACTCTAGCTGTTGACCGGAGGGTTTTATGAGATTAGCAGCAGCGTTCTCCTCCTCCTTATAATGCAAACGCATTTGTGGCTAGGGTAACTTTTAGTATTTGCAGGAGATCAAGGCAGTGGGTCGATACCAGGGCCGGATTTAGGTTTGATGAAGCCCTGAGCTACTGAAGGGAATGGGGCCCTTTCTATGTCCAGCTGTTCTTTGTCAGCAACAAATTGTCGCTGGTTTTTGTGTTGAATATCAGCTATATGGTAATTTAAGGACCTAAGAGGTATCTAAGCCATTTGCACTTGCAGAATGTAGGCACCCTATATATAGAAATGAGCAAACCAGTGATATTTTAGGGAGCAGGCTAGCAGGCAGCAGGGCCCATGACTTACATTATAGGAGTCTACACAACACAAAACACTGCTGCTGTATGTTGGTTTTATTTTATTTGTTTTTTATCTTATATTTTGGAAATGTACATCCAGTTGTTGTTTTTCTTTAACCCCCCCCCCCCCGCAAGAGAGTGGGACCCTAAGCGATAGCTCGTTTAGCTTATACGTAAATCTGGCACTGCTAGGCTGCTTCAACAGAAGTCCATCGTCCCCGATCAAGGGAATTAATAGTACCACTCGATCAATTTATCATTTCTTGTGTTTGACTAAAAGCTGCCACAAAACCAGCCCAAAAAATCTGCAAATCCAACTAAGAAAGACCCTGAAATAAGCAACCATTTACTATAAATCTAATTAATGAATCTCCTGCATAGTTTTTTATGTGACAAGCAAAAATACTTTTAGCAGCTTTTGCAAATAAGGCTGTTTTTATACTGTATGTGACAAGCGGGTGAGAGTCAGATAATTGTACCACTCGGTCAAATCACACCTTGGTCAAATCACACCTGGAATACTGTGTCCAGTTCTGGGTGCAACAGTTAAAGAAGGAATTAAGTACGTTTCTGAGCACAGTACAGAATGTTGGTGCTGACTTTTAAAGCCCTAAACGGACTTGGTCCCCACCCCCATCGTTCAGCCCGGACACTGAGGTCTAGCTGTGAGGGCCTTCTAGTGGTTCCATCACTGCAAGTAGTGAAGTTACAGGGAATCAGGCAGTGGGTTTTGTTGGTAGTGGCACCCACCCTGTGGAATGCCCTCCCATCAGATGCCAAGGAAATAAACAACTATCTGACTTTTAGAAGACATCAGAAAAGTTTTTAATGGTTGATGTTTTACTATGTTTTTAATATTTTGTGAGGAGCTGCCCAGAGTGGGAGGCATATACATATGATTATTATTATTATTATTATTATTAAATTGATAAGCTGGAATATGTGCCGAGGAAGGTGGCCAAGATGATCAAGGGTCTAGAAAGCAAGCCTCAAGAGAAACGGCTGAAAGAGCTGGGTATGTTTATCCTGGAAACGTGGAGACTGAAGATAGATGATGGCCATCTTCAAATAGCTTAAGGTTTGTCACACGGCTAAGACTCGAACCAATGGCTTCAAGTTACAAGAAAGCAGATTCCGACTAAACATCAGGAAGAACGTTCTGACGGTAAGAGCTGTTTGACAGTGGAACAGGCTGCCACAAGAGGTTGTGGACTCTCCTTCCTTGGAAGTTTTAAAGCAGATGTTGGATGGCCATTTGTCATTGATTCTTTAGCTGAGATTCCTGCATTGCAGGGGCTTGGACTAGATGACCCAACTCTACAGTTCTGTAGAAGAAATGGCTCTCTCTGTGTGTGATGCAGTACAAGTGAACTGAACGATGAGCTGATTATCTGGTGACCAGAAGCAGTCACCCCACTGACAAATTTGGTTGGGCCTTTTAAAGCTCCTTTTAAACAGGAGCAAGTTCAACAGTCCATCATCTGATGCAATGATCGGCTGGGGAGGGGGGCCGAGAAGCAGCTGGGAAGGTAGCCTTGGAAAAATCAGGCCCGTCTGTCGATATGAGCAGCAACGCCTCTATTCAAGCCACTTGTAGCTCAGCACTTTAGACACTGTGTGAGTGCCTAGAGGCGGTTGGAGGATGGATGGCGGCTAACAGATTGAGGCTGAATCCTGACAAGGCAGAAGTACTGTTTTGGGGGGATGGGGAGGGCAGGTGTGGAGGACTCACTGGTCCTGAATGGGGTAACTGTACCCCTGAAGGACCAGGTGCACAGCCTGGGAGTCATTTTGGACTCACAGCTGTCCATGGAGGCGCAGGTCAGTTCTTTGTCCAGGGTAGCTGTTTACCAGCTCCATCTGGTACGCAGACCAAGACCTTACCTGCCCGCAGACTGTCTCGCCAGAGTGGTGCATGCTCTAGTTATCTCTCGCTTGGATTACTGCAATGCGCTCTATGTGGGGCTACCTTTGAAGGTGACCCGGAAACTACAATTAATCCAGAATGCAGCAGCTACACTGGTGACTGGGGGCGGCCGCCGAGACCACATAACACCGGTCTTGAAAGACCTACATTGGCTCCCAGTATGTTTCTGAGCACAATTCAAAGTGTTGGTGCTGACCTTTAAAGCCCTAAACGGCCTCGGCCCAGTATACCTGAAAGAGCATCTCCACCTCCATCGTTCTACCCGGACACTGAGGTCCAGCGCCAAGGGCCTTCTGGTGGTTCCCTCGCTGCGAGAAGTTACAGGGAACCAGGCAGAGGGCCTTCTCAGTAGTGGCGCCCGCCCTGTGGAACGCCCTGCCACCAGAAGTCAGTGAGAAAAATAACTACCAAACTTTTAGAAGACATCTGAAGGCAGCCCTGTTTAGGGAAGCTTTTAATGTTTAATAGGTTGTTGTATTTTAGTGTTTTGTTGGAAGCTGCCCAGAGTGGCTGGGGGAACCCAGCCAGATGGGCAGGGTATAAATAATAAATTATTATTATTATTATTAGTAGTAGTAGTAGTCCAGATGTGGTTAACTGTGGTTATTCACTGATGACTGCAATACGCTCTGTACATGGCAAGAGGCTCCCTCCTTGATTATTGCACCACTTTTTCCAGGACTGAGTCCTGGTGTTGAAAAGACGTTTGGGGATAAAGGCCTTGACTCAAATGGAGATGTGGAATCCATCAATGCCAGGGGCTGTGCTGTCAGTGGTACAGCAATTTCTCCTCTCTTTATAATTGCCTCAACAATCTCTGTTTAATCTCTGCAGCTCATCCATCAGTGGAATGAGATCTGGGGATAAAGCAAGGATATGCACCACCAAATTCGAGCCATTTGTAATAAACCCTCTGCTTGCACTCCAGCCCGGTGAACATAAATCTCTGGGTTTGTGGTTGTTGTTGTTGTTTTTAAAAAGCCCACAAAGACACACAGAGGCATGCAGGCTTTCTCGCAAATATCAGGCTTTTAATAAAATCTTGCCCATTAGCTCTGAACAGAAGGGATTTTTGCCATCTGTTGAGCCGCAGACACCAAGATTGACAAGGTTATTATTGCTGAGACAGAAATATTCGCTCTTTGTCCTTTATCTTTTCTGTATCTTCTAGCCGAGGGGAAAAAAAAAATACAAGGGGTCTGTTATTGCTGAAATACATCTTATTTAATGCTGCTTGCCTCAAATCAGCGGCAATCATGAGAAATTGCAAGGTCAGGAAGAGTGGAAAGCGAGATGAAAAGAGGAATTTATGGCAATGGAAGCTTGTGTTGAAGAGGCGAGAGACTAGACTGTTTGGGCGAGATGTTTATTAAGAGCCCAGCACCTCCAGTGCCCTCAGGATACAAAGGGGAACAGATTTCTCCTGCTTAGAAAGAGAGAAGGCAATAAGATTCCAGCAATTGAAGCTGCTATGGGCTATTTAAAAGTCCACCATCAAGAGATACAGAAGCAACAACAAAGGGACAAAGAGAAATTACCTACAGGATGCAGAGAAAGGGGGAGCCGAAAAGCATGCGGAGGATGCCGTAATTAGAATTAATCAGACATATTAAAGGTAAAGGGACCCCTGACCATTAGGTCCAGTCATGACCGACTCTGGGCTTGCGGCACTCATCTCGCTTTATTGGCCGAGGGAGCCGGCGTACAGCTTCCAGGTCATGTGGCCAGCATGACTAAGCTGCTCCTGGCGAACCAGAGCAGTGCACAGAAATGCCGTTTACCTTCCCGCTGAAGTGGTACCTATTTATCTACTTGCACTTTGACGTGCTTTGGAACTGCTAGGTTGGCAGGAGCAGGGACCGAGCATCGGGAGCTCACCCCGTCTCGGGGATTCAAACTGCCGACCTTCTGATCGGCATATTAATTTCATACAAATGATATTAGTAAATTACTGGGTGCCTGAAGAGCACAACTGGATGGTACATGACACCAGTCAAGCTTGCAAAAATCCACCATTTGCCCGATAATAAATGTTGGAAATGTAACGAGACTGAAGGCACATTCTTTCACCTTTGGTGGACATGCCCAAGGATTAAGACATTCTGGGAGATGATTTATAACGAAATGAAAAAGGTATTCAAATATACCTTCCTGAAGAAACCAGAGGCCTTTCTCCTGGGCATGGTCGGCCAATTGGTGTTAAAGAAGGATAGAACTTTCTTTATGTATGCAACAACAGCAGCAAGGATACTCATCGCAAAATATTGGAAGACACAAGATTTACCCACCCGGGAAGAATGGCAGATGAAGTTGATGGACTATATGGAATTGGCGGAAATGACTGGCAGAATCCAAGACCAGGGAGAAGAGTCGGTGGAAGAAGATTGGAAAAAATTTAAAGATTATTTACAGAAATACTGTAAAATCAATGAATGTTAGAAAATTGTTGGAATGAAGCTACATGGCTTTAGTAGAAATGTTATAAGGAATTAAATATAAATAGATTAATAGAGTATCAAAGGGAAAAATAAGGTTAGAATGAGTTAAGATAATTATAGGATAAAAAACAGAGGAAGATGGAAAGGAATTGCTGAAATAATTAACAGAAGTGGAATACAAAAAGGGAGGTGTGAGGAGATCGTGGAAATAAGTGAATGAAAGATGGGATAATGAAATTGTTTGATTTATTTTATTGTTTTTGTTTTGTTTTGCTAGTTTAATGTATCGTATTGTATTGTATTGTATTGTATTGTATTGTGGTTTTTTTTCAGTGTTTAATTTTTTTGGAAAAGTAATAAATATTATTTAAAAAAAGAAGAGCACAACTGGAATACTGTGTCCAGTTCTGGGTGCCACAATTTAAGAAGGATTTTGACAAGCTGGAACGTGGGCAGAGGAGGGCAGTCAAGATGATCATTCCCAGAATTTGCTGATGAAAACCACGACAATTTAAAAAATGAAAACAAAACCACAATAAGGTTTTTAGTGTGAGTATGCCCAGGGGCATAGAAAGCGGGGTGCGGGGAGTGCGGCCCACCCCGGGTGTCATCCCTGGGGGTGGGGAGAAATATGGCACACCCCCATCCTGAATCTTCCCAGGAGCAGAAGGACAGTATAGATTTGGAACAGTGGTTTGCAGAGGGGGATAGTTCCAAAGGCAGAAGCTGGGAAATCCTGGAAGGGGAACAGCTAAGAGAAGATGCACCGGGAGAGAGAGAGAGAGAGAACAGATTTGCTGTCTCTGGTAAGCATCCATCCGCTCAGCCCAAGGTCAAGAAGAGCAGATAAGGTGGCAGCACAGAAAGCACAGTGGTTACAAGCTCAGGTTATAAGACGCGGTAGTGACATGGGTGAGTAGGGAGGAAGTGGGTGGAACCCTTAATTGGGAGCACCGCCATTCCTGGGAATTCTTTGTTCTCTTGCTGTGATCATTAAAGTTCTAACTGGTAAGAAGACTCCTTTTCCTTTGTTCTGCTTATCTACTGCCAAGGGGTGCGGGGTGCGGGGAGGGATTCCCTGAAGCCTGACAGCTAGAGCCTGTCAGCAAGCAGCATTTTGAAAAGTCACATGGGCAAGGAAGGTGCCTTCTCCCACCCAATCCTCTGTTTGGAGGTGAGACAAAGGCGAGGCATTCCTAGTCCACAGAGCTGGATCCTGAGCGTAAGGTTAGCTGCAGCGTCCATCCCACTGCATAAACAAGAAGGCTGAGCCTGTCCCCTTTAAGAGACCAACCCACAAGCCTTATCATCCGTGTCGATGAGCTTGGGAAGGGTGTGGACAGAGTAGGTCTTCAAGGACTGCTTCTTCTGACGTCCATGCTCTGCTTCTTTCTCAGGATCACGGTCTCCTCTGAGGATGGCAATTCGGTCTGCCGTGCTCCTGGGATGCGGGCACAAAAGATAGTCGTACAGCATCATGGCTACGATGGCACCAGCTAGCGGTCCAATCCAGAAAATCTGTGCAGAGAGAAGGAAAGGATGCTTTGGTCAAAGCTAGGGCTAGGACTTTGCCAGCAGCTGCTGTGTGGGTCTAGCTGCAAGGGCCTCGCTTTGAGATATGCTCCTCATCCCATCTCTTTCAGAACAGAGGCAGAGTCTTCTCTTACCCAGTGGTTAGCAAAGTTCCCCATGACCAGAGCTGGGCCAAAGGATCTAGCCGGGTTCATAGAGCAGCCAGTGTAGTAGATCTAGGGAAACACAAAGAGGTGGTTGAGAGGAGGGAAGGAAACCAAATACATGCCCCCCCAAATTTCTCCAATGAAAATAGGGACGTCCTCTTCCATAATAATAATAATAATGGCAATTTTATTATTTATACCCCACCTCTCTGGGCTGCCCCAGCCGCTCTGGGTGGCTTCCAACATGTACAAAAACATAAAACATTAAAAAAAATCCCTATACATGGCTGCCTTCAGATGTTTTGGATTTGGATTTGATATCCCGCCTTTCACTCCCTTTAAGGAGTCTCAAAGCGGCTAACATTCTCCTTTCCCTTCCTCCCCCACAACAAACACTCTGTGAGGTGAGTGGGGCTGAGAGACTTCAAAGAAGTGTGACTAGCCCAAGGTCACCCAGCAGCTGCATGTGGAGGAGCGGAGATGTGAACCCGGTTCCCCAGATTACGAGACTACCGCTCTTAACCACTACACCACATTGGCTCTCAAGGTTGTCTTCTAAAGGTTGTGCAGTCGCACCTTGGAAGCTGAACGGAATCTGTTCCGGAAGTCCGTTCGACTTCCAATACGTTTGGAAACCAAAGCACGGCTTCTGATTGGCTGCAGGAAGCACCTGCAGCCAACTGGAACCCACGGAACCCGCATCAGACGTTCGGGTTCCAAAAGAACGTTCAAAAACCGGAAACTCCCTTCCGGGTTTCTATCTGGAGCCGATTTGTTCGGGAGCCAAGGCGTTTGAGATCCAAGGTATGACTGTATAGTTAATTATCTCCTTGGATATTGCATAACTCCATACCCTCCAGCATTTTTTGGATGAAAAATGGGGTGATGTCCTAAGGGAAGGCAGGACATTCTGGGATTAAATCATAAACCAGGACAGCTTCTGTAAATCTGGGACTGATTCTGGAAAATAGGGACATTTGGAGAGTCTGCAAGCAGTTTTCACTGCATGTGAGGATTTTGCATTTGTGATTTTCTGCCCCAGCTGTGCAGAGAACCGGGCACAACTCAGTTTCCTATTGTTCATGACCTCATGAAATATCCTCCAGCATCCAATACCCATGGCAGCCTAACACCGCCCCCCCCCCCAAAGCAGGCTTGGAGCTTGCCAGAACATCCTCCCAACTGTAATATTCTCATTTGATTTCATTTCACTTTTAATTTGTACACCGCCTTTCTATATTGCTATACACAACGCGGTATACGGCAACAAAACACACAACAAAGAACGCACACCTTATAATCTGATCCAATACAAACAGTCATAATAAAACATAACTACTAAAGCATGGACTACTGCAATGTGCTCTAGGTGGGGCTACCTTTGAAGGTAGCCCAGAAAATACAGCTAATCCAGAATGTGGCAGCCAGACTGGTGACTGGGAGTGGCTGCCAAAACCATATAACACCAGTCCTGAAAGAACTATATTGGAACCCAGTATGTTTCTGAGCACAATTCAAAGTGTTGGTGCTGACCTTTAAAGCCCTAAACGGCCTCGGTCCAGTATACCTGAAGGAGCGTCTCCACCCCCATCGTTCTGCCCGGACACTGAGGTCCAGCTCCGAGGGCCTTCTGGCGGTTCCCTCACTGCGAGAAGAGAGGTTACAGGGAACCAGGCAGAGGGTCTTCTGAGTAGTGGCGCCCGCCCTGTGGAACTCCCTCCCACCAGATGTCAAGGAAATAAATAACTATCTGACTTTTAGAAGACATCTGAAGGCAGCCCTGTATCAGGAAGTTTCTAATGCTTGTTTTATCATGTTTTTAATCTTCTGTTGGGAGCCGCCCAGAGTGGCTGGGGAAACCCAGCAAGATGGGCGGGGTATAAATATATTATTTATTTATTTATTTATTTATTTATTTCAAAAATCCATGTAAAATTACATAATTTGTGTCACATGGTTTCTCTGGCGCCTGCCATAGCTAAGGCTTTCCTGTTCACTCAGTTTCCCTGATAAGCATGATGATTCCCATCTGGTGATCTGCAGACCCCCTCATAACCCACCTGGGGGGGGGGTCTGTGGCACCATTCTCACACACACACACACACACACACACACACACCACACACATATATGAATGACCCTGTTCCATGCCAAGGTCAGCGTTGATAAGACCCTGGACTGGAGTTGCCACAAAACACAGCCTAAAATGTGAGATCCAACTGCAAGTTTACAACTGAGGATCTTTGAGGGAAGAGCTAAGCGTTTTGATATAAGCGGTTGATTTTCACAAGAGGGACCCATGCGTCTCTCTCCCCGATACCCACCCCTATCAGGTGTCCTGCAGTGACTGACAATCCAATGGACAATGCTGGGAAGCCAACATCCGTCCTGCGGCTGTCGGTGGACGCAAAGACGCAGAGGACCAGCTGGAGCGTGAGGAACATCTCAATGGTCACAGCCTGTCCTGCCGACGTGGTGTTCTGGGGCTGGAAAAGAAGGGCACGTTGGTGAGAAATGTCCCTAACTGCACTTTTGGAGGCTGAAGGTCTACTCGACTGTCCGGGTGGACTTTTGAGTGGGTCCAACCAGCTGCATCGGTTGCGAGGGGCTGACACAGTGAACCGCTTCCACAACATAGCACCATCGGCTGCAGTGAGGACATGGGGTATGGCAGAGGTGTCCAACTTCCAACAGACTGCGATCTACTCCCACTATAAATAAACTGGCAGTTACCTACCCATTGGATTGACCAAAGAATTATGGAAAGAGAAACAGATGGACTATGCAGAATTGGCAAAACTGACACATAAACTACAGGACAAGGATAAATGTGACTTTAAAGATGAATGGGAACCTTTTACAAAGTACTTAAAGAAGCAACAAAGTGAACTGGACTCCTTGGCAGGTTTTGAATAAACTAGGGGAGGGGGGAAATGGGGAAAAAAATTAAGGATGGTACGTTGTAAGATAATATGCTTTGTTCAAATTCCTAATAACAAATATATATATATATTTTTTAAAAAAAGGATTGACTAAAGTTGTTGAGCTTTTGGGGGGGGAGGGTGACCAAAGTTTTTTTAGGGAAAGATTTAGAAAAGATTTTCAGCAAATCCAAAAAAACTAGTTTTAGTTTGAATAATAATACAGTGGTATCTCGGGTTAAGTACTTAATTCGTTCCGGAGGTCCACTCCTAATGGGACCTTCTGCTGCCACTGCGCCGCCAGAGCACAATTTCTGTTTTCATCCTGAAGCAAAGTTCTTAACCCGAGGTACTATTTCTGGGTTAGCGGAGTCTGTAACCTGAAGCGTATGTAACCCGAGGTACCACTGTAATCATAATGAAAAAAGGTGTTTCTTTGTAATTTTGCAAAATATACTCGTTAACCGCACGAAAAGTACTCCCTGGTGTTTTTTATTTAACGTCCTAGTTTTCAAATGACTGGAGATTTTGACCAATTTTTCTGAGCACTTGGGGTCAAAAGAAAGCAATTTAAAACCACTGTTGTCGAGATGTTTCATTCCGAATCTGCTAGACAGAGCCAGACAGAGATTATGGTGGCAGGTGGGTGTCCTGTCCTGCCCCCCCCCCCATCCTGGCTACACCCATGGTCACAGGGTAGTTCTCAGCAAAGTGAATCTTGAGTTGAAGTGAATGGAAATTGAACAGGAGAGGAAAAATCAAGGATCCAGTTCAGGGCATGGGAGGGGCCCGGCTTGCCTTGCATAACTGGGCAAAAGGACAAGAGGCGACGTCTGCTCTGCAAAAGCTGGTATTAGCGAGAGCCGAGACAAAAATATACCAAAGATTTCGGGGTCGGAGATCACTGGCGGTGAAGAACAGAGAGAAGCATCCTTCGGACTGGGCCCTCTGTGACTTCTCTGCAAAAGAACAAAGCCGAGGCGAGAGAGCTCTGTTTCATTTTAACTTCATCCAGCATTTAGAATTGCCTCCTCCAGGCAGATTCTGCCGACCGACTGATAATTCAGTCTCATAAAAACACTTCCAGAAAAAACGAGCCGGTGGCTGAGGTTAACCGAAGGGACTTGAGAGAGAGAGAGAGAGAGAGAGAGAGAGAGAGAAGCAAAGTTCTTAACCTGAAGCAGTATTTCTGGGTTAGCAGAGTCTGTAACCTGAAGCGTATGTAACCCGAGGTACCACTGTATGTTGGAAACAACCCTGAGTGGCTGGGGCAACAGTCAGATGGGTGGGGTATAAATAGTATAATAATAGTAATAATAATAATAATAATAATAATAATAATAATAATAATAGTTGTTGAATAGTGTATAAATAATAAAACAATAACAATTATTATTATTATTATTATTATTATTGAATAGCACGGTCCTTATTTTCATCAGAGAAATCTTGGAGGGAATGTGACACTAACCATATACCTGGTACACACACATCACCATCAACCCCAATCGTAGGAGAATCAGATGTCCAAAAATCTCCCGTCGTTCCTAAGCATCTTAATAAATGCACATGCACGAGCTCTTCATCACTCTAGATTACTGAAACAGACCAACAGAGTCTCAAACTACTGTGCAGGGAATGAGAGACAGTCAATGAAGGCAGCTGCTTCTGTTGCTACCAAGGGGAAAGGATTCTGGCAAAGCAATAATAGCAAAGAAGAAACACAGCTCCTTTCTCCATGGATATGGCTGCTCCAAGGCACCCAAAGCCCTGCTTGGATGTGCACATCCTTACAGTGACCCATCAAGCGTCTCCAAAATCTGCAAAAGAAAACGCGCACTTCTTTTATTTTAAATTCACAGCAGGGTTGAAAGGGCATGGGCTTGCGCAGGAATGCCAGAATTCGGTGAAGTTTTCCATTAGATGGACGAAATTCAAATTCAAGCCCATATGAATAACTGCTGTGGCAACATCTCAAAAAAGACCGGAGAAGGTAAGGTTTGGTTTTCAAGTAAGATGGAAAATTTGGGGCAGCCAAATAAATCCAGAGGTGCTTTGGACTCCAGGGTTATATAGTGGTACCTCAGTTTTCGAGCGTCTCCGAAGCCAAACGTTTCGGAACCCAGACTCTGAAAACCCGGAAGTAAATGCTTCCATTTTCGAATGCACCTTGGAAGTCAAACGGCTTCCACTGTGTGTTTTTCAATTTTCTCCACTGAACTTTAAACCAGCCCTTTGTGCCTCGGTTTTTGAATGTTGCGAAACTCAAACGTTCTTCTGGAACGGATTACGTTCAAGAACCGAGGTACTGTATGTTGTCATTCATCCTACAAAGCACATTTCCTTTCCGCACTGTCTGGCAATCTCTTTTTGCGGCCTATTCATCATCATCATCATCAACTATTATTATTATTATACTATTTATACCCCACCCATCTGACGGGGTTGCCCCAGCCACTCTGGGCAGCTTCCAAAATGTATAAAAACATAACAAAACATTAAACTTTTCTTTTAAAAAAACTTTCCTATACAGAGCTGCCTTCAGATGTCTTCTAAAAGTTGCAGAGTTACTCATCACCTTGGCTCGGAGGTCCCATAACTCCGTACCCTCCAACATTTCCCCGATGAAAATAGGGACATCCTAAGGAAAAGCGGGACATTCCGGGATCAGATCAAAAACCGGGACGGTGTCTGTAAATCCGGGACTGTCCCCGGAAAATAGGGGCACTTGGAAGGTCTGACCTCCCCATCAGTGATCATTCTCAGACTCACCCCATTGACACCCAGGCTTCCGTGGACCTGACTGGGGGTCAGTTCATACAGAAGAGCAGCTCCCAACACTGCTCCGAGGAGCTGAGCGAGGACGTAGGAAGCAGCTTTGCAAAGGGAGATGCGAGAGCCCAGCACGAACGCGGCGGTCACTGCAGGGTTGAGATGGGCGCCGCTGACGTGGCCCAAGCATTGGGCCAAGGTGCCGATAGCCAGGCCAAAGGCGAGAGCGACTTGCAGGACCGAAGGGGAGGCCAGGGGCCAGGGCAGGGCAGAGCCCAGGCCTACGAACACAAAGACCGTCGTGCCAATTAGTTCGGCCAGGAAGGCGCGAGTCAAGGCCCTCGAACACAGTTCCCGCTTCATGGTGGCAGGTGCGCCGAAGGCCGCAGGGATCCACGCTTGCCTCGGCGGCTGCTCTGAGCCCGCAGGCAGGAGAGGGAGCCCGGGAAGCCTTTATATGTGTCCTTGCCCCAGGCGGAATGAACCTGGCCCAGCCTCGTAAGAACCAGAGCTTCAGGTGGGAAACTTTTGGAGCGTCACCCCAAACACCACATCACATGGGAATGAGTCAGGCGGAGGCCTGTCTGAACCTGTGATGTACTCTCCCATCCACATTTTATAAAACACGGGCTGTCAGCTTCTGAACTGATGTTCCCTGCCAAGGGAAGCCGCTATCCAAAACCCGAAGGGAGTAATTGTGCCACACCCGAGTCCCATTTGTCATTTTTTAATGCAATTATATCCCATCCGCCCTCTAAGGAAACCAGAACATTATAGAGGGAGTTATCCCATTTCCCTCCTTCGCAACAACCTTGTGAAATACAGTGGTACCTCAAGTTACATACGCTTCAGGTTACAGACTCCGTTAACCCAGAGATAGTGCTTCATGTTAAGAACTTTGCTTCAGGATGAAACCCAAGAATTACCAATGATAGAAGAATGGCAGAGGAAGATGATGGATTTTTCAGAGCTAGATGACCTAACCGGAAGAGTCCGTGACCAGAAGGAGGTGTATCAGGAAGAGTGGATTAAATTTAATGATTACTTAGTTAAAAATGTTAAGTTAAATGAACTGAAAACAGCTTGCAGATACTTAATTGGCTTAGGATTTTATTTATGTTAAGTGATGAATTAATATGTTTAATTTCATAATATGAAAATCTAAGGTTGTTAATGTTTACGTTAAATTTTATAAGAACTGTGATTTGGAAAACCGTTAAAAGGCTATCCAATGAAATTCAACCAAGCGGAAGCGAGGAAGTCACTTAACAATGTTAATAAGTGTAATTTTCAATAAGGCTATGATTTATGTTTGTCTTATGTGTTTGTTTGTTTGTTTATAATGTTGTGAAAACCAATAAAAAATTTTTTTTGGGGAAAAAAAGAACTTTCCTGCAGGATGAGAACAGAAATTGTGCTCCAGTGGCGCAGTGGCAGCAGGAGGCCCCATTAGCTAAAGTGGTGCTTCAGGTTAAGAACAGTTTCAGGTTAAGAACAGACCTCCGGAATGAATTAAGTACTTAAGCCGTGGTACCACTGTAGGCTGGGCTGAGAAATCCTGCGCTCACTTACGTAATAAAGAAAAAAACAGCTCCTTTTCCCTTATGGGGTATCCAAGAGCCCATATAGAGTCCTTAAGTGGGTTACCTATCGGAAGGAGAAAATAACAGAGGCCAACCAGAGTATATTGAGAAGCAAAGCAACTAGTAAACCTGATCTTTATTGCAATAGAAAAGTACTGTTGCCACAGGGTCCCCACTCCCCACACACAGGAGGGAGGGGAACCCTGAACAATGGTGAAAAAGGTAAAGGTAAAGGGACCCCTGACCATTAGGTCCAGTCGTGGCCGACTCTGGGGTTGCGGCGTTCATCTCGCTTTATTGGCCGAGGGAGCCGGCGTACAGCTTCCGGGTCATGTGGCCAGCATAACTAAGGCGCTTCTGGTGAACCAGAGCAGCGCACGGAAACGCTGTTTACCTTCCCGCCGGAGCGGTACCTACTTGTCTACTTGCATTTTGAGGTGCTTTTGAACTGCTAGGTGGGCAGGAGCAGGGACCGAGCAACGGGAGCTCACCCTGTCGCGGGGATTCAAACCACCGAAATTCGGATCGGCAAGTCCTAGGCTCTGTGGTTTAACCCACAGCGCCACCCACAAGCCCTTATATCAGGGGTCAGTAAAGTGTTTGTGGCTTGGGCCGGTTCACGGTCCCACAGACGCCGCGGTGGGCCAGTGTGTGTGCACATGCGCATACACTCTTTCTGGCGCTCTTTCTGGTGTGGAGGAGGCGTGCGCAACTTCCCATTGGCTGCAGGAGCTTCCTGTAGCCAATGGGAAGCCAGCCAGCGTCATGGAAGGCGGTCCCTGCTCTGCTCCGCGCCGGTTTAGCATGGCGCATGGGAGCTGACTGACCAGGTGGCAGGGGTCCCTGAGCAGGTGTGGCATCCATGGGCCAGTTAAACGACCCCCACAGGCCACTTGTGGCCCATGGGCCTTAGGTTGCTGACCCCTGCCTTATATAGACTTTCTGAAATTGCCCACTCTGTAGTCCATGACCACCCCCCAAAACATCATACAGTGGTACCTTGAGTTACAAATGCCTCAGGTTACAAACTCCGCTAACCTGGAAAGGTTACCTCGAGTTGAGAAGTTTGCTCCAGGATGAGAACAGAAATCGTGTGATGGTGACACAGCGGCAGCAAGGGGCCCCATTAGTGAAAGCATGCCTCCAGTTTCAGGTTTAGAACAGTTTCGGGTTAAGAACAGACCTCCGGAACGAATTAAGTTCATAACTAGAGGTTGTTGTTTAGTCGTTCAGTCGTGTCCGACTCTTTGTGACCCCCTGGACCAGAGCACGCCAGGCACTCCTGTCTTCCACTGCCTCCCGCAGTTTGGTCAAACTCATGTTGGTAGCTTCGAGAACACTGTCCCACCATCTCATCCTCTGTCGTCCCCTTCTCCTTGTGCCCTCCATCTTTCCCAACATCAGGGTCTTTTCCAGGGAGTCTTCTCTTTGTAACTAGAGTTACCACTGTACATACATCACAGAAGGAGGCGGTCTACAGTAGAAATCCTGTCTGCCAGAATACCTGACAATGGTCGTGGATTGCAGTCTGGCCATTCTTTTGTGATGGTTAATACTTTAGTTCCTGAATCCAGGTCACAGGCTCACCCTATTCATACACAAATACACCCTTAAGACAGGATTTGTAAGTGAAAATACAATGCGAAGGCTTTTCCCATTTGCCTCCCTTACTGCAGAGGAATATTTGAGGTCATTGGGAAGAGTTAAAATGGCTACAGGATTGCTCTTCCATACTATATCAGACACATAGTTTATATGTTTATGTATGTGTTTGCCTTATCCATTCTGAAGGAAATCAGCCCTGAGTGCTTACTGGAAGGACAGATCATGAAGCTGAGGCTCCAGAATTTTGGCCACCTCATGAGAAGAGAAGACTCCCTGGAAAAGTCATGCTGACTGTACGCCGGCTCCCTCGGCCAATAAAGCGAGATGAGCGCCGCAACCCCAGAGTCGGCCACGGCTGGACCTAATGGTCAGGGGTCCCTTTACCTTTAGGGAGTAGTTGGGATGATGCCTAGGGATCTGAAACGTTTTAAGGACATTCCCTCCCATCCCACCCATAAGGGCTATCGGTCCTGTTTCCTTTTAGGTAACCACAGGATTCTTCACAATGGGAAGAAGTATGGCGCCACCTATTGGCAAATGCACAGCACAGTCCAAGGCTCCTCGCTGTATGTGCCGCTGATGGGCTGGGATAAGATTGATGGCAGAAGATCTCCCCGTGTGTGTGTGTGTGTGTGTGTGTGTGTGTGTCTGCAGTGGGGCTGTTGTTATTGATCAGAGAAGCAGCCCTGGGGAGAGAAGGCATTTACCTTCCCCCACCCTCCCTATGAGGCAGATGTAACCAGCAATTGCTAAAGCTGCTTATTATCTAAAAATGTGTGTGTGTTTCTTTTTCGGAAGCATTGTGCAAGTGAAGGGGGTTGCTTCTTTTAAGAGAGTGGTATTTACCCACAGTTGTTTGTTTTTTTTTTTAAATTATTCAGGTTGGAAGAGAAAAATACAAACCTTGAGAATAGAATAGAATAGAATAGAATAGAATAGAATAGAATTTATTATTTATACCCCACCCATCTGGCTGCGTTTCCCCAGCCACTCTGGGCGGCTTCCAACAAAGTATTAAAATACAGTGGTCTGTTAGACATTAAAAGCTTCCCTAAACAGGGCTGCCTTCAGATGTCTTCTAAAAGTCTGGTAGTAGTTCTTCCCTTTGACATCTGGTGGGAGGGCGCTCCACAGGACGGGTGCCACTACCGAGAAGGCCCTCTGCCAGGTTCCCTATAACTTGGCTTCTCGCAGGGAGGGAACCGCCAGAAGGCCCTCGGCGCTGGACCTCAGTGTCCGGGCAGAAGGATGGGGGTGGAGATGCTCCTTCAGGTATACTTCCCTCCCCTCTCCCCCCTTTTACCAAACCAGGACAGTTATCTAGATACAGTGGAACCTTGGTTTTTGAATGTAATTCATTCCGGAAGACTGTTCGACTTCCGAAATGTTCAAAAACCGAGGTGCAAAGGGCGGTCTGCGATTTCTTTCTTTCTTTCTTTCTTTCTTTCTTTCTTTCTTTCTTTCTTTCTTTTATTAATCTTTATTAGTTTCCCACACAAACATATATACATAGATAACAAGTCATACAAAGCAAAAGCAGTAAAAGTAAAGAGAAAAAGGAAAGGAAAATACAATATATTATAATTAGATAACAAGTTAAAATGTAAAACTTCCAATCCTTCTCATTATACTGCTTATATTGCCTATGTTTTAGACATTTTTTAGATATCTTATTGGACTATATAAAAATAATATGAAATAATATAAATCTGTGCGAGAAAACATGCCATTTCAATGGAGAAAATTGAAAAAACCTCAGCGGAAGCCGTTTGACTTCTGAGGCGCGTTCGAAAACGGAAGCAATTACTTCTGGGTTTTCGCCGTTCGAAAACAGAAATGTTCAGCTTCCGAGACACTCGAAAACTGAGGTTCCACTGTACAATAAAAAAGAGAAAGAGAGAGAGAGAAAGAGAGAAAGAGAGAAAGAGAGAAAGAAAGAAAGAAAGAAAGAAAGAAAGAAAGAAAGAAAGAAAAGAGGTTAAAAGAAAAAGATAGAAAAATAAGATTCAGAAATTAAAGAACTTTCTGAAGTATCTACCAACAATTTTGGAGTGTTAAGATAATTACATTTTTAAAAATTAAAAAAAAATCTGCTGCCTGATTAACTGGGGACTTCTTTAGTAAATCAAAAGTGCATAAATTGATTTATCAACTGAACACAGTCCCAGTGTATGCACCCATGAATCAACCCATAGCAATTTGCTGTTGGGTATATCCATCATCATCTGCTTATTTGTATCTACAGCCTAGCAGCCTGCCCTTTTCATTCCGTGCAAGTATATCCACTTTGTAAACAGCCAAGATGGACTGAACAAAGCCTCTCCCCAAAGGGAAATTATCGCATTTCTCTTCTGTGCACCAGAGCCGTTTGTTTCCACTTGAGCCTGGGGGCAATAGTGCAGCCAAGTTGGAGCAAAGCCAGTTCCAGGTGGTTGGAGGCCCTGGGGCCAGAGACACCAGATTACTCCCAAGATTGGGGCACATGTTGTGGGCGTGTGATGTCACACAATGTTGTGACATATGGAGGAGGCCGATCGTTCTGGAGGAGCCGGCCACTGAAGCTGTGATGCCCAATGCGTGTGACGTCATGCGTGTGCCGTGCATGTCAGGCCTGTTAAGTTGTGGGTGAGCATATCAGACGACACAGCGATTCTTCAAACATCTCTTGTTTATTCACAAGCCAGAACTGAACTGTACCAGCTCCATCTGGTACGCAGACTGAGGCCCACAGACTGTCTTGCATGCTCTAGTTATCTCTCACTTAAAAGGTAAAGGTAAAGGGACCCCTGACCATTAGGTCCAGTCGTGACCGACTCTGGGGTTGCGGCGCTGATCTTGCTTTATTGGCTGAGGGAGCCGGCATACAGCTTCCGGGTCATGTGGCCAGCAGGACTAAGCCGCTTCTGGTGAACCAGAGCAGTGCACGGAAACGCTGTTTACCTTCCCGCTGGAGCGGTACCTATTTATCTACTTGCACTTTGACATGGGGACTCGAACCACCGACCTTCTGATCGGCAAGTCCTAGGCTCTGTGGTTTAACCCACAGCGCCACCCGTGTCCCATTAGCCTGCATATTGAAGTCCAAATACACATCAGAGTTACTAGAGATCAAGGAGCCTAACACAAAACTGGCCGGACCTGCATAAAGACCATCAAGAAACTGGCAAATCGGGTCCTCCCTTAAAGAGGGCGCGTATTGTGGTGAGACCTGGAAAACCGACACCCTGTGTTGTGGGTGGGTATGATTGGTCAGCCACAACACCCAATTGGTAGGTCCCTCGTAGCTGGGAGCAATCTGGCCAATGGGATGCAGTCTAAACTGTTAAGTTGTGGGTGAACATATCAGACGACACAGCAATTCTTCAAGCAGCTCTTGTTTATTCACAAGCCAGAACTGAACTGAAGGGTTCAGCCAGCCTGCTTATATAGAGCTCCACTACAACGCAACAGTAACCACTTTGTGTAACTATCCAATCATTGAACGCAACTTTCAATCCATTATTTGCATATGTGGACCTGGGTGAAAACTATCTACAGTACCCCCCTGCTGGCCCAGGGTGAGAACTTCAGTACATAACAAGGCCCCCTCAACATGGAAGGGGCACGGTCCCCTTCCGACAAATACTGAGGGGGCTGAAGACACCTCAGGCCCCTAGAGTTGGTGTGCCTGCCTAGTGCAGTTCCCAAAATAGGGACCCCCTTCTCCAAAAAAGAAATGCATGATATAAGAGACCAGAAAATATATACTGAGGTGTTTTGAAGACCAACCAATTTAACTTTCATGCACTACAAAATAATAGTAATAATACTTTGAGCACATGCAGTTTTGCAACGCTCAGCAAAACACAACCGAAAAACATTTCGGCAACCCTAATAAACAAAATGGTTGGCTTATTTTACAGAAATAATTTAGAAGGGTGTCTGCACATTTTGCTTTATATAAATCAATCAATCTTTAGTATGGTCCAGAGACCCAACAAATTGTTACCAAGCAATGGACAATTCAGACAGCCTACCTCCAGGTTAAACAAGCATTTTGTTCAGGCTTAAAAATAGGGATCATTGGTTCTTGCAACCACCAATAGAAACTTTGCCACTGCTAATGTTCTAGCTTTTGCCCGGTCTTCCAATAGGAACCTGACATAGCAAGCCCCTGATTTTCCCGGGAAAGGTACCAGCAAGGGTAATATCAGTCCAGCCCTGGCTTGCTCATATTTTGCACAGTGCAGCAAAATATATTTTATAGAATCGATGTCTTGAGCACACGAGCTTTATACCTTTCCTTCTACCAGGACTAGAGGCTTACTATTTTTTTATTAAGAAAGCTTAGAGCCTGGACTCTTGCAGGCATGGTCCCTGCTGCAATTGCTCCCAAGAGAAGTTTCAGGCCAAGTGTCCTTCTCTAGCTTTGGAGATGAGAGAGGAGGGGAGCTACCCAGTGCAGTGGATTCACTGGTGAAAGCCCCAGCAGAAATGTGTGACAAAGTGAGGTTGGTGTATCATAGCTTTCAGCGCAAACTTGAACCCCTTTAAAGTGGCTCAAGGTTGCATGGAAACCTGTACCTGGTAGGACCTTGTCCCTTCTTAGGTTTTGTGAAGAGGGGAGGGGCTATTATTTGAGACCATCCCACCTGGAGCCGAGGCACAAAGAGGATGAAACAAGAGGGCCCTTTGCAGGCATAGCCCATGGAGTGCTCCAATTCCAACATTATAATCTGGTGTTGAGTAGAAGCATAATAATAATAATAATAATAATAATAATAATAATAATAATAATACTTTATTATTTATACCCCGCCCATCAGCCACTCTGGGCGGCTCCCAACAGAATACTAAAAACACGATAAAAGATCAAACATTAAAAACTTCCCTAAACAGGGCTGCTTTGAAATGTCTTCTAAAAGTCAGATAGTTGTTTATTTCCTTAACATCTGATGGGAGGGTGTTCCACAGGGTAGGTGTCAGTGTTTGTAAAAAGCAAAAAAGAAGGAAAGGGTTCTGACCTCCCTTTGTCTCCTCAGCCTGGTCCTCGGACCCTTGTCGGCACAAAAAGAGTCCACGAGATTATCCTTGCAGAGTTTTATTCTTAAAAGTCTTTGTGCAAAACACGACTGAATAACTATACACACCAGCACTAACCAACCAACCCAACCTCCAGACACCAGCCTCAGCAACAAACTAACATTTCTCACTTATATATACAACTTGGTGCAGACCGCTGAGTCATGCTGACCCAGCTTTATTCGCATTAAAGAAACAGCAGCCATTTTAGCCGTGACAGTAGGTGCAACTACCAAGAAGGCCCTCTGCCTGGTTCCCTGTAACCTCTCTTCTCACAGTGAGGGAACCGTCAGAAGGCCCTTGGAGCTGAACCTCATTTTCCGGGCTGAACGATGGGGGTGGAGACACTCCTTCAGGTATACTGGGCTGAGGCCATTTAGGGTTTTAAAGGTCAGCAGCACTAACACTTTGAATTGTGCTCAGAAATGTACTGGGAGCCAGTGTAGGTCTTTCAAGACCGGTGTTGTATGGCCTTGGCGGCCACTCCCAGTCACCAGTCTAGCTGCTGCATTCTGGATTAGTTGTAGTTTCTGGGTCACCTTCAAAGGTAGCCCCACATAGAGCGCATTGCAGTAATCCAAGCGAGAGATAACTAGAGCATGCACCACTCTGGCGAGACAGTCTGCGGGCAGGTAGGGTCTTGGTCTGCGTACCAGATGGAGTTGGTAAACAGCTGCCCTGGACAAAGAATTGACCTGTGCCTCCATGGACAGCTGTGAGTCCAAAATGACTCCCAGGCTGTGCACCTGGTCCTTCAGGGGTACAGTTACCCCATTCAGGACCAGGGAGTCCTCCACACCTGCCCTCCCCCTGTCCCCCCAAAACAGTACTTCTGCCTTGTCAGGATTCAACTTCAATCTGTCAGCTGCCATCCATCCTCCAACCGCCTCCAGACACTCACACAGGACCTTCAGCACCTTCACTGGTTCTGATTTAAAAGAGATGTAGAGCTGGGTATCGTCTATAAGCAGAAGCCCCTGATGCCATGGCAAATGATGCAGAAGATGAGACCAGTGTTGCTGACCATCCTTGGACCAGGCTATTTCCTAACCCTACAGCCCCTTTGGGATGCGGGTGGTGCTGTGGGTTAAACCACAGAGCCTAGGACTTGCCGATCCGAAATTCGGCAGTTCGAATCCCTGCGACGGGGTGAGCTTCCGTTCCTCAGTCCCTGCTCCTGCCAACCTAGCAGTTCGAAAGCACGTCAAAGTGCAAGTAGATAAATAGGTACCACTCTGGCAGGAAGGTAAACGGCATTTCCGTGCGCTGCTCTGGTTCGCTAGAAGTGGCTTAGTGATGCTGGCCACATGACCCGGAAGCTGTACGCCGGCTCCCTCGGCCAATAAAGCAAGATGAGCGCCACAAGCCCAGAGTCGATCACGACTGGACCTAATGGTCAGGGGTCTCTTTACCTTTACAGCCCCTTCACTGGATAACAAGCAAGCGAAGGAAAGTTGTAATGCCAGTTAAAGGGATAGGATGTTGCAGGTTCATTAGGTCCAGGAGGATGCACATTTGACCTTTGATTAACATCCTGCACAGATGTGCCCTCCTGGGAAAACAATGGAACTGGCTTTCCTCCACATCAGAGCTCTGATTCAGGATTCCTCCCCTGACCTCTCGCAATCCATTCCCTCCTACTCTTGGCCTTTGTTCCCCAGAGCCCATCCCAGGGAGGAACGGTAGTTTCTGGAGTTCAGATCGGTGCAAATCACTGCCTGTCACTCATCCATTCAGCCCATCCCCTGCGAGGAATTCATTGCCCATGAGGCAGACAGAAGAGTTCACAGCGGGGGCAGTGGATCGGGCAGCAGCAAAGCTGGCGGGCATCCACACTCTGTTTGCCTGGGTACTTGTCCAACTTGCTTGATATAATGCACAGCCACAGCAAGTTCTCTGTGGTGTTCTGTTCCCTTTCAAATTGTAGATACCCAATGCCCCCATGTGATTGCGGATCAATGTGATCCATTGCTACACCCAGCATGTGCAGGTAAAGTTGTCCTAGTGCCTATGTCATGTGTTGTTCGGCTCTGTGATAATAGGGGAACATGTTCCAAATCAGGGATGAATCTTTGGCCACCCCGATGTCGCTGAACTATCCTTTTTGACAAAAAGTGGAAAGATTTTATTTATTTGTTGAGTTTACATACCGCCCTATGGGACGCGGGTGGCGCTGTGGGTTAAACCACAGAGCCTAGGGCTTGCCGATCAGAAGGTCGGCGGTTCGAATCCCTGCGACGGGGTGAGCTCCCGTTGCTTGGTCCCTGGTCCTGCCAACCTAGCAGTTTGAAAGCACGTCAAAGTGCAAGTAGATAAATAGGTACCGCTCCGGCGGAAAGATAAACGGTGTTTCCATGCGCTGCTCTGGTTCGCCAGAAGCGGTTTAGTCATGCTGGCCACATGACCCAGAAGCTGTATGCGGACAAACGCTGGCTCCCTCGGCCTATAGAGCAAGATTAGTGCTGCAACCCCAGAGTCATCCGCGACTGGACCTAATGGTCAGGGGTCTCTTTACCTTTACCTTCTTACCGCCCTATACCCGGAGGTCTCAGGTACAGAAAAGATCACAACATATATAATCAGAATAAAAACAACAACCCAATAACATATACACACACCCAGAAAAGAACCACATTTTAAAAGGATACCGGACAGTGGTGTCCAAACTTCTTTCAAACAGGGCCAGATTTGATGAAGTGAAGGGCCATGAGGTTTTTTAGGGTTTTACCCCAGGAAGTAAACTGCCACAGGGGCCAGATTAAACCGACCGGTGGGCCGGATTAAGCCACCGAAACAGACTTTGGACATGCCTGGTATAGGATGTCAAACAGATCAACCAAAGGCCTGGTTAAAAAGGAACGTTTTTGCCTGGCACTTAAAGGTGTATAATGAAGGCGCCAGGCAAACTTCCCTGGGGAGAGCATTCCACAGACGGGGAGCCACTGCAGAGAAGACCGAGCGATCCCACAGCTCTTTCCCACTCCTGCTAGCTCTTCCCAAGATTGCTTGACCCTCAAAAAGAAACGGATATACTCTAAGACACACAACACGCTCATGCCATTGGGCTGAAAGTTTTACATCTCTTACAGGTGGCTGCAGCACACTGTGGTTCTGTCCACATTTCTCCCACAACTTTAGATTTGTGTAATCAAAGTGCTCTGCCATCCTGGCACAATAATATATATATATATAAAAGCCGCCTCCACAATCAGACTTTTTGCAGTTTGGAATTGACAGGGAAATGCAGGGAAATGCGGAAGGAACAAATGAACTAACTGGAAGCTGCATAAGCACCCAGCAATCAGGATGAATGTTCCTTGCCATATAACTGCTACATAAATGAATCGGAACGAAAGCTCAATGACTGGACATAATCTCATAATAATCATAATCCCTGTGTCAATTTTGTGCAAGGTAATCAGAGTGAATTCTTTACAAACAGGTCGTCCAGAGAGAACTAACCTCAGGAACTGCTGAGGCACACCTCTTCCTTTATGCTGGCAATCTCCGTAAAGGTAAAGGAACCCCTGACCATTAGGTCCAGTCGTGACCGACTCTGGAGTTGCGGCGCTCATCTCGCTTTATTGGCCGAGGGAGCCGGCATACAACTTCCGGGTCATGTGGCCAGCATGACTAAGCCGCTTCTGGCAAACCAGAGCAGTGCACGGAAACGCCGTTTACCTTCCCGCCGGAGCGGTCCCTATTTATCTACTTGCACTTTGACATGCTTTCAAACTGCTAGGTTGGCAGGAGCAGGGACCGAGCAACGGGAGCTCACCCCGTCGCGGGGTTTCGAACCGCCGACCTTCTGATCGCCAAGTCCTCGGCTCTGTGGTTTAACCCACAGCGCCACCCGTGTCCCTCGGCAATCTCGGTACTTCCCTGTAAATTTAAAGAGAAGTGGGCAGCTGCAGAACTGCTTTATCCCGCTTGCTTTCATAAGGCCAGATTAGATATTCATAAAGTGCTTTGGCGATGATCTGCAAGGGGCATTATCATCAACGCAGATCCCCCGCCGTGAGAATGAGCCGGGAGGCTGAATGGGGTCAGCTTTTCTCTGAGAGAATCATGCCACATTGATTCTCCAAGGAGGCCATCCCCGGAATATCACGTCCTTAATACAAGGTCTACTGCTGGCCTTCTTATCTCCCCATAAGCTGGGATGTTATTGCTACTTTCTTTGTCATGAATCCCCGCAATTAACACCGACGGCCTTGTAATGTGCCGTTTAGCCCAGTTTCGCTTTAGTGCTGAACAATGATTTCCACAGTAATTATGCCTTTGAAAGAATGGCAATAATTAAAAAGTATAAATGCAACCAGGCTAGCACGCTGCGATGAGAGGAGAAGGCCAGGAGGGGAGAATGGTGGGAGAAGTTATTGAAATGAGAACTGCTCTTGTCGCCGCTGTTTGGGCTGAGAGACGGCCCAAAACGCAGGGATCATGGCAGGTGGAAGAGAGAAGACAGGTCTATATATTAATTAAAGTCAGTCTGTGAGTGAGCCTTGCAACACAAGCCCCATGCAGTGAACTCACAGGCTCCTAGAGTTGGAAAGGACCCTGAGTCATCTAATCCAACCCCCTGAGATGCAGGAATCTCAACACATTGTCCCCCATCCAATTTGAAACCAGACCAGACCCTGCTTAGCTTTGCAATTGTGCTAGCACATGCCCTCCCAGAGAGGAAAATCAGGCTGTGCTTCTTTGGGGGCTGCACTCTTATGGGAGACAGGTGACTCTTGTGAGAGCACAACCTCCTCCCCCAAATGGGCATCTTTTTGAGCCGTGTTTTCGCGGGACACCCTAGGATACAATCAGAAGCCAGGGAGGGTTTCTGTAATTCCGGGGTGTCCCTCTCGAAACGGGACAGTTGAGATGTATGCTAGCAGTTTTATTGCTGCACCACTAGGAGGACTCCCCCCCCCCCCCGCTCGCAGGCTCTGTCCTGCCCCCATACCTGCACCCCAGCTACTCAGTACACCAAGGGGGAGCAACACTTGCCACGCCCTGGGCACCGGCAACCTACGCTATGCCATTGGCATGCCAGTATATCAGTCAAAAAGCCACAGTTCCATACTGCAAGAAGTACTGCATCAGTTTCCATAACGCAAGCGGTAGTGTGAAAAGTACTTTAGAAAACAGGGCAGAAGTGCTAGCATTTCAATCGGGGGGGGGGGGGGGGACCACAACATTCCCCATGTCTGAATGTGCTCGCCCTATGGGCTCCTCCACACTTCCACTTGTTCCATGCCCAGAAGGCATGGGTCCCAGTGGTTTCTGGGCACAGGTCTGAACAGCTTTCTGTCTGTCTCAACACTTCCCATGGGAAAACCCACTCTTTAGTGCTCAATCGGAGCAAACATCAGTCTGTGAAAACACAATTGACATTTGTTCCAATGAAGATCAGGGTTTCCTGGGGGAAATGGCAGGACAAGCGGAAGTCTGAATGAGCCCCATGTTGTGCCTGGCAGAAGAGGACACGATTCCTCTAATGCTAATCAAGCTTTTTATGATTGGACCAACATTATGAAAAGCAGCTGTAGTCACAGTTCTGCTTATAAGGCTGCACTGTAGAGGAGGAGGAGCAGCATTTTAATAGTAGTATTTTCCTTCCAGAGAAGCAAAAGAACTATCAGATTTAGAGACCCTGATGTTGGGAAAGATGGAGGGCACAAGGAGAAGGGGATGACAGAGGACGAGATGGTTGGACAGTGTTCTCGAAGCTACCAGCATGAGTTTGACCAAACTGCGGGAGGCAGTGGAAGACAGGAGTGCCTGGCGTGCTCTGGTCCAGGGGGTCACGAAGAATTGGACATGACTAAACGACTAAACAACAAAGCAAGGGGGAGGCAGTGCTTTCTCTTTTCCATAAATTCCTGCATCTGTTATGCAAAAAGGGTGTAGCAGTTACACCAAAAATCAACAAGACAAAGTGCACCACTCAAAACCCACAGCCGAAAGAAAGATGAAGTGTACACACTTGACCATGTTCACATTGCATTTTCTCCACTTCTTACTGCAGTTGCTCACCTCAAGTGACTTGGAAATACATGCCTAATAGACCCGTCTCTTGTTTTCTGCACTCCTTGTTTTGTTTTGCTTTCCCTTCTCTCAAAACGTAGCTCATCGGCTGTTTGCCATAAGGATCTGTCTTTCTCACTGTCTCGCTCTGCAAAGCACCAAAGTTTGGGAGTCACTCTTTGGAGCCATGACGGTATATGTTTTGACTCCACAGTGTGGGAAGTGTCGGAGAGAGGATGTTTGTGTTACTGTGTTCCGTGAAGTGGGACTATTGTCCTTTTTTCTTTTACTCTTTGCTGTCTGATGCTAGAAAGAGAGGGAGCCATGTTGCAGTGCTCCATGTGTGTTTATATGTAAATAAAGTAGATTAGCCAAAATGCTGAGTTGCTGAGGTCTGTCACACGAACTGCGAAGACTCTGCGGATCCCTAAGTGTGCCGATGTCTGTTGGCATCAGTCGCTGTGATGTTCAGGCTGAAGAAAGCTTTTGAAGCTCCCAAACGGAAGACCAGGAGGGAGAGAACATGCCAGTCGGGCATATGTCTCTGCCAGGGTCCTACTCGAGTGTAGGACAAGCTCCTGACATCTTCAGCCTTTTTGAACCCAGGACCTACTTTTAACCTAAACATGAATTTGGACACCATTTCTTAATTCCCCCCCCATATATTTGCATGGTGTTAGTGTTCCTTTTGCAACCCATCTGAATGTAAAAGCAGGTTTTGGAAGGGGGGAAATACAACTGAGGTGGGGGGTGGGGAGAAACGATGAGTGAGAAATTGTTTTGTCTCCTGTTCACAGCGGCAAAGAGAGATCCTGCTCTCTTTCTCCCTGGCAACGTCGCAATTGAGGCATGATAGAGATTACGCTGATGTGAAGACCTTTCAGGAGATACTAGTCTTTGTTTAAAAAACCCGAGGGAGGCCTGCAATTTGTAAAGAAGGCAGAGCAGGGAAGAAAGAGAGGCTTGCAAAGATGCGCGAGGTCTGTTCTGGCGTGCGTGATCAATGCCGGCATGGAATTGAAATGCCAATACCATTTATTAGAGGGAAGGGATTTCGATAATTCTGCTTTCTCATTGCGATCCTGAAGCTCGGGCTGCTCAGCACCAGGCACGATAGGTTAGCAAACAGGTCTAATCTCTCCTGTGATGATCTAAGAGGACCCATAAAGTCAATGGGGGGGTGCAATTTGTACTCACGTGGGACAGACTGAAGGATGGTGACTGTCTTGCGAGAGGAGGGGGATGTGTATGAGAGGAAGCTGCTGGATTTGCATATGCTAATTAATTCACCCACTTGCACACGGTGGCTTCTTATCGATTAAACAAATGGTTTGGAAACCACTCAGGTGATAACTGTTTTAAAGGCAAAAGTTATCTCTCTTCCCCCCCACCCAAAGAAACGCTTTAATGAGCTGTTTCGTTGGTTATCGTCTCACCCCACCTTGCATCTTCCCTTCGGTAGCCCACAGAGAGAATTCAAACTATTAACTATTGACAAATCCCTTGCCTCTTAATTAAAGGAAATGTCAGTTATAGATGGCTGGTGTGGTATAATGAAGTAGCCCAGGATGTAAGCGGTGAAATCTCTTGGCTGTCGCCACCGAATCACTAGCGGACCTCTGGCAAGGTAGGATCCAGCAAGGAAACTTTTGAAAACTTGTTGTCCCATCCTCCGGAATGCCACAGAACAGGTGTGGTGAATCCTTGGCCCTCCAAATGTTGCTGGACTACAACTCCCAACATTCCTGATCATTGGCCGCATTGGCTGGTCCTAATGGGAGTTGTAGTTCAGCAACAACTGGCAGGCCAAAGGGCCGAGAAGGAGAACAGGTCGTTCACAGATCAAAGAAAGAGAGCAACACACTTGGCTAACTTACAGTTCGGCTGGATCTAGACATATAAAAAAAAAAACGTTTCAGAAAAATACATTGTAAACCTCATAGTGGGAAATCACATTGCCGGAAAATGGAACTCTATAACACCATCTGGTGTCACAGCTTTGTTGTTTAGTCATTTAGTCGTGTCTGACTCTTCATGATCCCATGAACCAGAGCATGCCAGGCACTCCTGTCTTCCACTGCCTCCCGCAGTTTGGTCAAACTCATGCTGGTAGCTTCGAGAACACTGTCCAACCATCTCGTCCTCTGTCATCCCCTTCTCCTTGTGCCCTCCATCTTTCCCAACATCAGGGTCTTTTCCAGGGAGTCTTCTCTTCTCATGAGGCGGCCAAAGTATTGGAGCCTCAGCTTCAGGATCTGTCCTTCCAGTAAGCACTCAGGGCTGATTTCCTTCAGAATTTTGATCTTCTTGCAGTCTATGGGACTCTCAAGAGTCTCCTCCAGCACCATAATTCAAAAGCATTGGTTCTTCGGCGATCAGCCTTCTTTATGGTCCAGCTCTCACTTCCATACATCACTACAGTGGTACCTCGGGTTAAGAACTTAATTCGTTCCAGAGGTCTGTTCTTAACCTGAAACTGTTCTTAACCTGAAGCGCCACTTTAGCTAATGGGGCCTCCTGCTGCTGCCACTGCGCCACCGCTGCACAATTTCTGTTCTCATCCTGAAGCAAAGTTCTTAACACAAGGTATTATTTCTGGGTTAGTGGAGTCTGTAACCTGAAGCGTATGTAACCCAAGGTACCACTGTACTGGGAAAACCATAGCTTTAACTATATGGACCTTTGTTGGCAAGGTGATGTCTCTGCTTTTTAAGATGCTGTCTCGGTTTGTCATTGCTTTTCTCCCAAGAAGCAGGCGTCTTTTAATTTCGTGACTGCTGTCACCATCTGCAGCTTTATAACGCATTTAAAATGCTTTCTTTTCTTTTCTTTTTTAAAAATGTAGCTGATTACTCTGTTTCTTTATTAAGGAGGCAGAACAGAGAACACACAGAGACATCTAAGGGTTGCTGCTGTCTAGCTGAAGCAGTTGTCTGAACTGGCTTGTAACTGCCCCTTCGCTCCCTAACCCTCTGTGTCAGGTCCCTCCCTCTCCTTACCACAGAAGTTCCCAAACTTATTTGGACTACTGCCCTCTTTTTAGAAATTTATTTTTACTCAGCATCCCCCTGGAAGTCTACTTTCTTCAAGCAAAGGGGCGCTGCAGCCCACCTGCCAATGGCCAAATAGGCAGGCAAGCTGCCACCCTCTTCCTGGGCCGGGGTGAAGCTGAAAAGGGTTCACGCGAGCCCAGGAAAACCCTTTGCCTCCAGCACAACTGCCAGATCCAGGGGACATGTTCTTGCCCTCCCTCAACAGCGCCTGACCTGGCGGTAAGCATCATTACACAACAGATGAAACATGTAGAATGGTTTCTCAAAATTTTCTTCTCTTTTCTTCTTTCTTTATGCTTTCACCACTCCCTTATTATTATTCTATGCCCACCAATTGCACCTGATGGCTTGGACTACTGCCATGCACTCTATGTGGGGCTACCTTTGAAGGTGGCTTGGATTACCAGTGTGGTGTAGTGGTTAAGAGCGGCAGACTTGTAATCTGGGGAACCGGGTTCGCGTCTCCGCTCCTCCACATGCAGCTACTGGGTGACCTTGGGCTAGTCACACTTCTTTGAAGTCTCTCAGCCCCAATCACCTCACAAAGTGTTTGTTGTCGGGGAGGAAGGAAAAGGAGAATGTTAGCCGCTTTGAGACTCCTTCAGGTAGTGATAAAGTGGGATATCAAATCCAAACTCTTCTTCTTCTTCTTCTTACTGCCATGCGCTCTACATGGGGCTACCTTTGAAGGTGACCCGGAAACTACAACTAATCTAGAATGCGGCAGCTAGACTGGTGGCTGGGAGCGGCCGCCGAGACCATATAACACCAGTCCTGAAAGACCTACATTGGCTCACAGTATGTTTCTGAGCAGAATTCAAAGTGTTGGTGCTGACCTTGAAAGCCCTAAATGGCCGCCACCCAGTATACCTGAAGGAGCATCTCTACCCCCATCGTTCAGCCCAGAAACTGAGGTCCAGCTCCAAGGGCCTTCTGGCGGTTCCCTCACTGCGAGAAGAGAGGTTACAGGGAACCACTGCCTTACTTGGTCCGCTCTCCTGGCTATGCCTCCTCAGTCGCGATTGGTTGTTTGAACTGAGGTTTGGCGGGAACCTCAAGGTTTGTGACTTGGGAAGGCAGTCCAGGAGGGCTCTGACAGGAGTCATGTAGGATGGGGGGCTGCTGCTCGTGGGCACGCAAAGGGCGCCCTCCATTTGATGTGGAGAGCGATCATTTTTGGAAGTCACACTCCCCTGTGCTGCTTATGTTGGTATGGAGTTAGGCAGAGTTATTTAGGCTGCCACTCTGTTCAACGTTTGTGTGGATCGCTCCTATTTTGAGGAGCAATGTCTATACTAGGTAGAAAAGCTTATTATAGATGGAACTCACTCACATTCTATGGCGGCTGCTGTGGCTGCTGCCATCATTTAACAAAAGAAACGAAATCTCCGTGGACAGCAGTAACCTTTTCACCGCTGCGATAAAGCAAATTTGAACGAAGTGCTCTGCGCAATCTACATTTCCACCAGTCTCCTGTCACTGTAATAAAACGCTGCCTGATACAGAAATTTATCACTCTCTGTGTGTATACACAGGAGTCCGCTTAAGGCATGGGTCGGCAAACTAAGGCCTGCGGGCCAGATCAGGCCCAATTGCCTTCTGAATCCGACCTGCGGATGGTCTGGGGATTGCCGCAGGGACTGCAAGCATGTGGATCGCCAGCATGTGCATTCTTTTCCTCTCCTTCCCTCTCCCTCACATGGCAGTGGCAGTGGCGCCTCCTCCCTCCCTCCTCCTGGCTTCTCCCTGCCCTGCCTAGAGGAGGAAGGGGGCTGGGCTTTTTTGAGCCATAGTTGGCTGAGTGCCCCTCTTGAGTGGCCACCATTTAAAGCAGCCCCTCTCCAGAGCCAGCCCTTCCGTGTGCCACTCATTGTCTATCCGCCGCCGCCGCCACTGCCAGCCCCTGCTGCTCGCAAGGCACAGGTAAGCCTGCCTGGTGCTCTTGCATCACCCCCCCCCCAAAAAATATAGTCCAGCCCCCCACAAGGTCTGAGTGACAGTGGACTGGCCCCCTGCAGAACAAGTTTGCTGACTCCTGGCTTAAGGCAAAATGAGAAATGCTGCCCTGCCTAGCCACTGCTGCTGCAAGCCACAAACCTGCTGTTGCCACAACCTGAACTGCTCAAGCGACCACATCCACAGCTGGTGGAAAAGTGCTGCCACCATCACCGCCGATTTCAGGCCAGGGTGAGATCTCACAGGAAGTAGTGTGAGCTCAGCAAGGTATTACGCAGTTTCAGGGAAGATCTCGCCCAAAATGGACGCGATCTCATTCGAAATCATGCCAGTGCCACCTTTTCTCCCTGGTGGAAGTGTTAAGGCAGACAGGACACCTGCAGGGGTGCCACCGCAGAAGCTTCTGCTGCCAGAGGCAGCGGGCTCACCCTGCCTAATGGCTGGGTCGGCCCCTACACAACACACACACACACACACACACACACACACACACACACAAAAGGCTACTGCTTATTCTTAAGGTCGTAATAAGCTACACCCTGATGGTCTGCAAGAAACTGTTCACCACTGCACAGTAGAATTGCCAGACCACCAGGGTTGACCTGAAGTCTCCAGGCTTCCCTGGGTGTCTCCAGGTGGCAGGGGAGGGCCTGACTCACTAGGTGGGTGAGAGTGCCTTAATTTCCTGTTTGCAGAACACTATGCATGCAGTTTGCAAGCTTCAGTCCAGCAGCAGCCAGCTACAAATTATTACATAGACTCTCTAGGGAGTCTCTCCTTCTCCACTCCCTCCTTCCTTGTCCCAATTAACCTCCGTCTCCAGGGCTTGGTGATGGGAGAGAGCACATGGGAGGAATCACCAGGGGCTGCCCCGTGACATCATCAGGGTCTGCCAGCCATGACGTCACCAGAGGCTGCCCCTAGCCATCAGGTTTCAGCCTTGAAATCTCGGGGTCTGAGATGCCCCTGACCTGGAGACCCTAATGCATTCCTACCTTGCCTAGTAGCCAGAACAATGGGAAGATTGAACTGGTGTGGTAAAATCTCTCAATTTGCCCAAATGGCTGGACAACCCACGAACCACAGGGTAGAAAGTGGTGACCAATGGCCAAGCATCATTTATCTAGGCACCCCCAGCTGTGTTAGTGACTGGGAAGGGTTGTTTAAGATGGCTTTGAGTGCCTAGAAGTGGTGCATGCTCTAGTTATCTCCCGCTTGGACTACTGCAATGCGCTCTACGTGGGGCTACCTTTGAAGGTGACCCAGAAACTATAACTAATCCAGAATGTGACAGCTAGACTGGTGACTGGGAGCGACTGCCAGGACCATATAACATCGGTCCTGAAAGACCTACATTGGTTCCCAGTACGTTTCCGAACACAATTCAAAGTGTTGGTGCTGACCTTTAAAGCCCTAAACGGCCTCGGCCCAGTATACCTGAAGCAGCGTCTCCACCCCCTTCGTCCAGCCTGGACACTGAGGTCCAGCTCCAAGGGCCTTCTGGCAGTTCCCTCACTGTGAGAACTGAGGTTACAGGGAGCCAGGCAGAGGGCCTTCTCAGTGGTGGCGCCCGCCCTGTGGAACGCCCTCCCGTCAGATGTCAAGGAAATAAGCAACTATCTGCCTTTTAGAAGACATCTGAAGGCAGCCCTGCATAGGGACGTTTTTAATGTTTGATGTTTTATCGTGTTTTAATATTCTGTTGGGAGCCGCCCAGAGTGGCTGGGGAAACTCAGCCCAATGGGCGGGGTATAAATATTATTATTATTATTATTATTATTATTATTATTAGGAATAGGATTTGGTGAAGGTGGGAGCAGCCTGTATGGGATGCTGTATCCTTAATGTTCTTTTTCTGCACCTACATTCATATGCAGGCAACACTGTACAACCTGGAGGGAAAAGAGGCCTCCATGACCTTCTGAAATGAGACTGCCATGTGCCATCTAACTGGGGCAAGTAAGGGACTGAATAATACAGAGCAGAAGCTGGTTATATAACCAGCAGGTTTTGCAATGCTCTGTGCAGCTAGAGAAGGAAGTTCCAGATACATTTCATACAGGACAAAGGAACAGCAGAAGAGCAGTAAAACAGCCGGGCTTCCCTGTTGCATCCTGTCCTTCTAGGGAAGCTACCCCAAAACGGGTTTAGGATCAAGATCACTATCACTGCCTGGGCTAGGACTCTCTGTCAGGGTCTCGCTTTGCTTTCCAACATGTGTTCTGGGCTCTCCAACATGTGTTCTAGTCACTCTGCCATTCCACAGGTTGATTGAGGGCTCCACAATGAGGAAAATGCTACAGGCAACTTGTCCACCGCTGCTTATCTTCCCTTGCAATCATTGGTGTGTGGTCAGTGGCCTAGGGTTACTAGACTAGTGCCCTAAATGTCCCCCTGGCGTCTCCTTCCCAGAGCCCAGGAAGCTTCTGGGAGGCAGGTGTGATTCTCGGACGGGGTCCAAGAGCCCTCCTGCCACCTTCCCAAAGCCCACCCAGTTTTGGGAAGAAGGTAGGAAGGCCCCAACATCCTATCAGAGGTCTGGCACCACCTTCCCAAAGCCCAGGTAGCTTCTGCACAGCTTAGGGAGGCTACAACTACAACTCCCATCTTCCCTGGTCATTGGCGACGGTTGCTGCAGCTGCTGGGACTAGTTATCCAGCAACATCTGGAGGGCCAGATGTTCCCCATTCCTGCATCACACAAAATCAGAAATGGATAGGAAGAGTAAGGAACAGCACGGTTTGCCTGTCCACCTTACTTAACACAAACCTGAGAAGGCAGCTGGGAAATGCAACAAGCAGCCAGTTTCAAGCAATCCAATAGTTCGTTGCACAAAGATCCTGATGCAGCTCATCATGATGACATGTCCGAAACCAATGGAACAAGTTAGACATGAGTTGTTACAGACCCGCTGTTTTCAGCTGGATTCAGCCACCTTAATCTGGATTGGAGCTCTTAGCGGAGAATTCTCCCTGGGAGTGCACCATTGACCAATACCTTGTCCTTCAGATCAGCCTCCATAGGTTGGAGGAAAAGAGGGACACTTGGAGGGTCAGGCATTGGTGTTTCCTGACGACCAGAGCAAGGACTATTGTGCTAACCTAAAGCCAAGAATGACGGTTGCACAATATGAAATGCAGCTCAACAGTTGCACGGGTGGAAGTAGGTTGTGCAACTGGAAATATCAGGGCTACAGCAATCTGTTGAGCAACCTCCTATGAGAACCTGTGCTTTCCTCCTGCACCATTTATTGTGCAGGTCATTCGATTTAGTACATTGCTAAGGGACTTCGTAAATTACCGTATTTTTTGCTCTATAAGGCTCACTTTTTCCCTCCTAAAAAGTAAGGGGAAATGTGTGTGCGTCCTATGGAGCGAATGCAGGCTGCGCAGCTATCCCAGAAGCCAGAACAGCAAGAGGGATTGCTGCTTTCACTGCGCAGCGATCCCTCTTGCTGTTCTGGCTTCTGAGATTCAGAATATTTTTTTTTCTTGTTTTCCTCCTCCAAAAACTAGGTGCGTCTTGTGGTCTGGTGCGTCTTATAGAGCAAAAAATATGATAATATTTCTTGGAGTTTTATGAAGAAAAATTTACAGGGAATGGGGGTAGGCCAAAGTTTTGAAAACGGTATAGGTGCAATTTATTCGGAACAAAAAGCCAAGTTGATTGTAAATAATGTAGTTACAGAAGAGTTTAAGATTGAGAAAGGAACAAGACAGGGTTGCCCAATCTCCCCATTGCTTTTTATATCGGTCCTGGAGGTTCTGCTTAATATGATCAGGAAAGACCAATTGGTTAAAGGTATACAACTCGGAGCCAAACAGTATAAATTGAAAGCTTTTGCTGATGATCTGGTTTTGACATTACAGGAGCCAGAATCCAGCACTAAAAGAGTATTGCAATTAATTCAAGAATTTGGTCAAGTAGCAGGATTTAAATTGAATAAGGTGAAAACCAAGGTGTTAGAGAAAAATCTTACAGAGATTGAGAAAGAGAGGTTTCAGAAGGAGACAGGATTAACATTGGTCAAGAAAGTGAAATATCTAGGGGTTCACATGACTGCTAAAAATGTGAATTTATTTAAAGATAATTATGAAAAATGTTGGATGGAAGTGAAAAAGGATTTGGAAATATGGTCAAAATTGAAGTTATCATTGTTGGGCCGAATTGCTGTGATAAAGATGAATGTATTGCCTAGGATGTTGTTTTTGTTTCAAACATTGCAGATTTTGGACAAGATGGACTGTTTCAAGAAATGGCAGAGAGATATTTCGAGATTTGTCTGGCAGGGCAAGAAGCCAAGAATAAAATTTAAGATTTTAACTGATGCTAAAGAAAGAGCAGCCCCCCGCGACCCTCTCCCGGCTGGAGAGGTGACGCGCGGCTTTAGAGGCTCCTGCCATAGCCGCGCGTCACCTCTCCAGCCGGGAGAGGGTCGCGGGGCTGTGGCTTCTTTAGCCCCACTCGCGCTCTCCCGGCTGGAGAGGTGACGCGCAGCTATGGCAGGAGCCTCTCCGCTGCGCCTTTCCGCTGTTCCCTGACCTGCTCTTTAGGGCTGGTGGTGGGCTTCCCCCCGCCAGCCCCAAAGAGCAGGTCGAAAGGAACCTGAAGCCTGGAGAGCGAGAGGGGTCTGTGCACACCGACCCCTCTCGCTCTCCAGGCTTCCAAGGTAGCCGCCTGAACGCACCTTAAACGGCACCTTGTTTTAGAGCGGGAAAACAAGAGGGGGAAAGTTCTCCCCCTCTCTGTGCAGCGCCTCCTGCTGCTTCACTGAAGGGGCGCTGGGCAGAGAGGGGAAATTTTTTTTTTCTTGTTCTCCCCCCTCTCAAATAAAGTGCGTCCTATTGTCCGGTGCGTCCTATGGTGCGAAAAATACGGTATATCCTTTGCATGGCCCTTCTGCACTCTTTTTAACCTTGGCGCTCTAATGACTACTTTGCTTTCTGCAGGCAACGAGGGGAATAAGAGCCCTAAGGGGAGAAAAATATAATGAATCACTGTAATTATTACTTAATCCATTGGCTCCTCTAATGGTTTTCGTGACTGATAATTAGTCAAAGCAGAGCCCCGCGTAATTGCCACGTAACCACTAAACAAATGGCAAAATGGGGAAAGCTGTCTGGCAGCTCCCCAAGAGACACAGGGAACGGTAAGTTGGGGCGCACAGAGAATTATTGCACGGCTGTAATTATATGACCCATCTGATTTCGGTGTGTTATTACAACACAATGCAGAGGTTTCAGGGCAATTAATTGTTTCCAGCTCCCTTTTCCCCCATTTCTGCCAAGACTGAACAATCCTACCTGATCTCACCTTATTCTTGTTTGTTTTGGTTTTTTAAGAGATAGAATTACAAAATAGCAATTCCTTCCCATTATAACTTAGTTCCTCTACAAGATCTTGCCTTGGCTAGCTGCATTTGGACAGGAGCCAAATGCAATTTCTTCTCCCGTGGTATGTTTATTATCAGGACCTGCATACAACGTGCTGCAGAATCTAAGTGATATATGAATGCAATTAAGCTCAGATTGGCTGGAGATTTATTTATTTGTCATATTTTTAAACCTCCCTTCTGCTGAGGTTCTCAGGGCGGGCTACAAATCATAATAAAAAACACTGAATGAAACATCCATCATGAAAGCATAGGAATGCAATTATCTTAAAACCAGCAATGGCAGAGCATGAAATCCCATAGGAGTGGGAAGCGCGAATCCTCTTATGAACCTCCAAAGTCCTGATGGAACAAATATGTCCTCAGTAAACGATGAAGAGAAGCCAAGAAGTGGGACTCTCCAAGCAGAGAGCCACAAGAAGAAGATACCACCATGATGAGGCTCAGGTGGCCTCAGTGGCCCGGAGTGCCTTCCATCAGCTTCGGTTGGTGGCCCAGCTACACCCCTATCTGGGCAGGGATACCCTAACCACTGTTGTCTATTCTCTGGTAACCTCAAGGTTAGATTACTGCAATGCGTTATACGTAGGGCTGCTTCTGAAGACAGGTTGGAAACTTCAGCTAGTGCAGAATTCAGTGGCCAGGTTGCTCACAGGAGCAAGACTGTTTGAACATATTGCACCAATCCTGGTCCGCCTGCACTGGCTTCCAATTAGTTTCCGGGCCCAATTCAAAGTGCTGGTTTTGACCTATAAAGCCTTAAATGGCTCAGGACCGCAATATCTCAAGGACCACCTCTTTCCATATGAACCTACCTGGACCCTGAGATCATCTTCTGAGGCCCTTCTTCGTGTGCCTCCTCCTCAAGAGGTCCAGAGGGAGGCAACACGAGAACAGGGCCTTCTCTGCAGTGGCTCCCCATCTGTGGAATGCTCTTCCCAGGGAAGTTTGCCTGGCTCCTTCATTATACAGTGGTACCTTGGGTTACATACGCTTCAGGTTACATACGCTTCAGGTTACAGACTCCGCTACCCAGAAATAGTACCTCAGGTTAAGAACTTTGCTTCAGGATAAGAACAGAAATTGTACAGCAGCGGCGCGGTGGCAGCGGGAGGCCCCATTAGCTAAAGTGGTGCTTCAGGTTAAGAACAGTTTCAGGTTAAGAACAGACCTCCAGAACGAATTAAGTTCTTAACCCGAGGTACCACTGTACACCTTTAGATGCCAGGCAAAAATGTTGCTTTTTAACCAGGCCTTTGGTTGATCTGATCCTTTGCCCTTTTAAAATGTGGGGTTTTTGTGTTTTATTGGGTTGTTGTTTTTATTTTTATTTCGCGGTTTTATATCTTGATTTTATTCTGTGAAACGCCCTGAGATCCCTGGGTATAGGGCGGTATATAAATTCAGCGAAGAAGATGTCACTGGGGTTCAGGCTGCAGTTATGGTCTCTTCCCAGTAGATCTCAGATTACAGTCTGGAGGATACAGAAAGAACTGCTCCTTTAAGCACTCAAGTGTTTTATGCACCACAATGAGCACCTGTCAGAGCTGGCTCCAGGTCCCAGCTCACAGAGGACCAACGCTAGCCGGCAGTAATGTACAAAAGTCTTTATTGAAGTACAGTTTCCATTTTCAAGCCGCAGCGCCCCAGCTCTACGTCTAGGGGTTAGATCGGCGAAGCTCCATCTGAGTCTCCGCCCCCTGTACACCAGTTTAAGATTCTAGCCTTACTCCACCTCTTCCGTCTCTCCTTTCTCCTCTGGGTCCTGCTACCCCCCGGGGTCCCTTCCTTCCTGGATTCTTCTGACGCTGACGTTGACCCCCCTGACTCCTCCCCCTCTTTTCGGCGGGCTTTGGGACCTGGCTCCCTATCCGGGCTGCCAACTGCGCCACCCTCCTGTACATTTGAACTTGGCGCGCGCGCCCAGCCTTCAACCTTCCTCTCGACCGTTTCCTCGCTCCCCGATGGAGGCGTGGCCAATCCTGACTCATGTCCTCCCACTGGCAGTGCGCCGCCTGATCCCGATGCCTGGGACTCCTCCCCCCTACTGCACTCTGGTGTGGACGCTGGTCCTGATTTCCAACTGCTGCTCTCTGAGTCCCCTCTGGCCCCTTCTTCCTGGGGTGTCCCCCTAGGCACCCCCCTTGCTCTGACCATGGGAGCCCCTTTCTGTGAATCTTCCGATTCGCTGGAAAGACTCAGAGACCTTGGACCGCTGTCATCGCTAACATTTCCTTCGGACTCCTCCCCCTCGCTCTCTATTTCCTCCCTTTCCTGTGCCTCTGCTCCTGAACCCCTGACAGCACCTTAAATGCCACCCCGTCCATTATCACACCTAGTTCTACGGCTCAACCATCTGTCGGCAACATTTCGCACCAAGCTGTCTTCAAAGGCAGCCCCATGTAGAGCACACTGTAGCAGTCTAAATGGGAAGTCACCAGTGCAGGTATTATTGTAGCAACACTACCCTGGTCCAGGAAAGGCAGTGGCTGGTGAACCTGCTCTAACTCCTTATTCCACTCATCTCGAAGATCCTGAACATCCACTTTACGATATTCCAATAAATATTTATAAACAAGAACAGATCTGCCGTTCTTTAAATATCCAATTATTCCCTCTAGCAATCTAGGAGCTACTGAAGCACTCAAAGCTGACCATCCATAAACAAACACCCAAAGGCTGTAAATCTGAAGATATTGCCATTCACCACTTGTGGATTGGTGGTTTCTTAACAGCGATATTGAAAATGGCAAAAAAAAAAAAAAAAAAAAAAAAAATACTCCATCTAATCCTATTAACTGGTCTGATGCATAAATTCCACTTTGAGTCCATTTCTCAAACAGATCTTCTTCTCTGTCTTCAAATCTGGGTTACCCCATAGACTTAATTCAGCATGAACACATAGGTCAAAATATAACTGACGAAGCAATATAATCAGTGCCTTCCCAGCTGCTAAAACTGCAAGGGGAAATACTCCTTTCTTTTTATATACATAGATTCTAGCGCCATCCATCCATAAAGTGATGTACATCATTTCTGTGATCACCCATGCAGAGGTCTTTGCAGGGGGGAAATCTTACCAATCACTTGTATAAGCAAAAATGTATTCCTTATGGTATAAGGAATATAACCCTGAAGGATTTCACTAATGCCACTGGGCCCAGACTCTTTGCTTTCAACAATAATAATAAAAAGAAAGTATATAGACCTATGAGAAAGTTTGGGGGTAAAATGTGCAAAATCTAAGTGATTTCTGTGAAATGAGAGTGAGTGTGATGTAATCACCTTGTGAATTTTTCCTGATACTGACAGCAACAACATCAGTGTGTCTGTGCGTGTGTAAAATAAATATTTTTGTGATCACCACAAGCTTGACTAGCAGGACATAGCTGGCTTGCCATGGTAAACATGTTGTTGGGGGTGCCTGTCTCTCTAATTTTGTATTATGCCCCGTACCCCATGGCAGCCATTTTGTGTTATGCCCTCTCTCAAAATTCCAAATGTGTCCACTGGTCTAAAAGGTTGGTAACCCAGATATGAACTAAGATCGGGAAAATTTAATCCTCATTTCGATACGGAGAGCTGCATTTTTAAAGAGTAAAAAATGAGGTGGAGAAGTCCCTCAAATACACTTCTGAAATACCGTGTTAAATTTTTGAAAATATACTTGGGGAATATATACAGTGGTGCCTTGCAAGACGAAATTAATCCGTTCTGCGAGTCTCTTCATCTTGCGGTTTTTTCGTCTTGCGAAGCACGGCTATTAGCGGCTTAGCAGCTTAGCGGCTATTAGCGGCTTAGCGGCTATTAACGGCTTAGCGGCTTAGCGGCTATTAACGGCTTAGCGGCTTAGCAGCTTAGCGGCTATTAACGGCTTAGCGGCTATTAACGGCTTAGCGGCTTTAAGAAAAAGGAAACAAACTCGCAAGAACTTGCAAGACGTTTCGTCTTGCGAAGCAAGCCCATAGGGAAATTCGTCTTGCGGAACGACTCGAAAAACGGAAAACTCTTTCATCTAGCGAGTTTTTCATCTTGCGAGGCATTCGTCTTGCGGGGCACCACTGTAAAAGAATACCATGAGCACATAAATTTTCAATGGCAAGATATTCATATTGTGTAGTAACCATACTCCAAATACTAAGCCTAAATAACAGCCACCTTACTAAACTGAGAAATATCTCTGTCATCAAACTGTTTAAATTCAGTTTGATCATTCGAGGAACTTAATCATCTCTGGGAACCAAAATACCCATGCTTTTGTTGGCTACTTGTGGCAAACTCTCTCCATACTAAACCTTGACATTTTTCTTCCTCTTCACTCTGACATGGCTGCTTTTACCTTTTGCACCCGCAAGGACACTGAGGTGGCTCCATTTGTGCCTTTCACAATGCGAAACGCATTTGGCCAGGGCGTTCCCACAGAGGGACTTTATGGACGTGATTTGTTGCTTTCTCTAAAACAGCACGCAAGGGCCTGGTGCCAAAGGCAGAGCTGAATTCTGTGCCAAAGGCTTAAGGCTGCAAGTAAGGGGGAGAAATGATGGGCGTTCATACCATTATTTGTGGTATGAAGAAAATGGGTGGAGGAATGTTTTTCTCCCTCTCTAGTAACACTAGAATTCGTGGGCATCCAGGGAAGCTGAACATTGGGAGGTTCAGGCCAGACAAAAGTGCTTCTTTGTGCAGCGCAAAGTTACTCCCTTTCCAGATCTTGGGAAGTTAATAAAAGTAAAGGTAAAGGGACCCCTGACCATTAGGTCCAGTCGTGGCTGACTCTGGGGTTGTGGCGCTCATCTCGCTTTATTGGCCGAGGGAGCCGGCGTACAGCTTCCGGGTCATGTGGCCAGCAGGACTAAGCTGCTTCTGGAGAACCAGAGCAGCGCATGGAAACGCCGTTTAACTTCCCGCCGGAGCGGTACCTATTTATCTACTTGCACTCTGACGTGCTTTCGAACTGCTAGGTTGGCAGGAGCAGGGACCGAGCAACGGGAGCTCACCCCGTCACGGGGATTCGAACCGCCGACCTTCTGATCGGCAAGCCCTAGGCTCAGTGGTTTAACCCACAGCGCCAACCACGTCCCTCAGACAGTTAAACATGGGATTTTGCTATTATATCCCTGTAGCATTCCTGCTCACCTGCGGGAGCCCTCCAAGCACCCAGATCTACACACTAGACTTCCTTTCACACAGCTGCCAAATGCATGGTGACTGAGGTGGGAGCTAGCAAGCGCATTATGGGGCAACATGGCAACTGAAGATGAGGCAGGTGGCAGAAGTCCCCGCCCAGAGGTGTAGCAACAAAACTGCTAGCATACCCCTCAACTGTCCTACTTTGAGCAGGACATCCCGGAATTACACAAGCCTGATTGGAACCTGGGATGGCCCCTTTTGATTCCCATGAGAACATGACCCCAAAAGACACCCGTTTTCGGGGGTTGTGCTCTCTCTCTTGAGTCACCTGGCTGCCACAAGAGTAGAGCCCCCAAAAATGTGCATCCCAATTTTCCTCTGCAGGATTTTGGAGGGTCTGTTATACTAGAACATGGGTAGGCAAAATAAGGCGCAGGGGCCGGATCTGGCCCAATTGCCTTCTCAATCCGGCCCGTCGACGGTCTGGGAATCAGCGTGTTTTTACATGAGTAGAATGTAGAATGTTTTTTGTGGGGCCTGCCTGGTGTTTTTACAATAGCAGAATGTGTGCTTTTCTTTAAAATGCATCTCTGGGTTTTTTGTGGGGCATAGGAATTCATTCTTTTTTCTTTTCTTTTTTCAAAATATAGTCTGGCCCCCCACAAGGTCTGAGGGACAGTAGACCGGCCCCCTGCCGAAAAGGTTTGCTGACCCCTGTACTAGAAGGATTCCTTCTGATTTTATCAATGACTCCTAACAAAGACTTAAAACTGTGGGGGGAACAGGAACCTTGGGAATCTATCTGAAAAAGAAACGTAAAACAGGCAAACAAAATCAATCTGGATGCAGAGTATATACCCAGCCAGATGGACTGGGCATCATAATAATAACAATAATAATAATAATAATAGCCATGCAAAATTCAGCAGTCCTTGCACAATTAATTCCAGACTCTTGGAGTGCTCACAGACTGTTGCTATTTTCAGGTGGGTTTCAACCTAGCAAATTTGAGTTGTGCAATTATAATGGATTGGAGCTCTTGTGCAACAAACCCACTCCCCTCCCTGTTTGCTGGAAGGAAAGTAATGTAGAAATGCACTGGAATGCGCACATAATGTCTGCTTGGTCCAATGCCATCTAACTTCCCCCATAAACCCATCAGGAAGAATGCTTGAAAAACAACACGAAACAGGTTGCTTGGAAGCGACCTTGAATATGCTTTATGAAGTATGCCCATCTTGTGACCCAACAAGCAGAACACAGCCTGCTAGCTGTGTGCACTGTGGCCTGGCAGGTTCTTGGCAATGCCACTGTTGTGTGTGTGTGTGTTTTGTGTTTTTTTTACTGACTCTGATGGCAGGCAGCAAAACCAGCACTAATGTCCCTGGCAAGCAGCCATTCGAAACTGGCGGGCAGCATTTAACTTGGTGGACCGCAGGCTGGGCAGGTCTGCGTTATGCAAAGGGACCGAGAGGATACAAATCGAAATCGAAGGACGCTTTGCGGGAGTTTTCTTTGGAAGAATTCAGGAGGATCCTTCTCTGCATGCAACCGAAAGTTAAGCAGGGTCATAAATCACCAAGCAACAAAATGGCACAGCTGAGTATTACTAAGAAGGAAGGTCAGGGTTTCAGAGGCAGGAGATGGGCGCTTTCCCAGGAACCGCATCTCCCGTTCCCAGTCCCACCCTATTTTTCATCCTTTCCCTAGATATATATTCTGCCCATCCTTCCTCTGGCAGAAGGAAAGATCGTGGCAACCCCTTTCTGCACCGTGGCTTGACTTCCCCATTGCCGCTTCTGCCATGAAGAATGAAGCTTGCTCGTTGGCCTTTTTCAGAGCCGTCTTTGCCGAGTTCTTGGCCACCATGATATTTGTGCTTGTCGGGGTGGGCTCGGCCTTGAATTGGCCGTCGGCACTCCCACAGATGGTGCAGATTTCCATGGCCTTTGGCTTGGCCATCGCCACCCTCGTCCAGTCCGTGGGCCATGTCAGCGGGGCTCACATCAACCCAGCGGTGACAGTGGCCCTCCTCGTGGCACAAAAGATTTCAGTGGTACGATCGGTGGCCTACGTTGTGGCTCAGATGTTGGGAGCGATAGCTGGGGCAGGGGTGATCCACCAGCTCACTCCAGCCGATATCCGAGGGACCCTGGCCGTCAATGCGGTAAGTGCTGCTGACACATGGATTCCTATTGTCCTGGCTGAGGAAAATGACAAGGGGTCAGTCCTGCTAAATTTCGTGGGTCTTAATACCAGGTAAGCATACGCAGGATTGAACCACCTAATGCAGGGTTAGAGAACCTGAGGCCCTACCAGTGTTGCTGAACTACAACTTCCATCACCGTAGATCATGGGTAGGCAAACTAAGGCCTGGGGCCAGATCCGGCCCAATCGCCTTCTCAATCCTGCCTGTGGACAGTCCAGGAATCAGTGTGTTTTTACATGAGTAGAAAGTGTCCTTTTATTTAAAATGCATCTGCGGGTTATTTGTGGGGCATAGGAATTCACTCTTTTTTTCTTTTCTTTTTTCAAAATATAGTCCGCCCCCTTTTTTTCAAAATATAGTCTGAGGGACAGTGGACCGGCCCCCTTGTTGAACAAGTTTGCTGACCTCTGCCGTAGATTATATACCCTCCAATATTTTGCCGATGAAAATAGGGACATCCTATTCCATAGTATTATTATTATTATTATTATTATTATTATTATTATTATTATTAATATTATTATTATTATTACCACCCCACCCTTCTGAAGATGTTAAGCTTTTTCTTTTTTCCCCAAAAGCTCAGAAAAGAAAAGAAAATTTTTTGAGTTATTTTTAAGGGGTTTGCCAAAATCAAGACTTCTACTGGTTTTCGCCCAAAGACTGTTTCTGACTGCCATGTTCTGGTTACGTCTGGGAAATTCCAGACATATCGCAGCCCTACTCTAGGCGGCTTTCAACATATATGAAAACATTATAAAGCATTAAGAAAACTTCCCTATACAGGGCTGCCTCCTGAAAGTTGTATAGTTAATTATCTCCTTGGTTTGGGGGGGTCGCATAACTCTTTGGCCTCCAACATTTCTCTGATGAAAATAGGGACGTCCTAAGGAAAATTGGGACATTCCAGGATCAAATCAGAAACTGGGACAGCTTCTGTAAATCCGGGACTGTCCCTGGAAAATAGGGACACTTGCAGGGTCTGTGACTATTGACCATGCTGGCTGGGGCTAATGGGAGTTGGAGTCCAAAAACATCTGGAAAGCCATAAATTCCCCATCCCTAATGCTACCTGGAGGGAACATGTTATGCCCTCCCCTGGCTGGAAGAACATCATATCGTGGGGCACACCATGGCCAAGTGCTGTTCTACAAACCCATTGGCATTATAGCCAATTTATAGTGCTGTGAGTGTGGAGACTTCAAAATCCATCAGGGTTCATGATGAGTGCTGGAGATTACCTCTATTGTCCTTCTCAGTGGTGGCTCACTGCCAGTTATTATCAGCAATTAGAGGATTTTGTGCAGCAGCAAAAGCTTGTTGGCACAGGATCCTGTCTTAATTTAAAAATTATTAATACTTTATGTTGTTTTCTACCATTATAATATAATTATTCTATATTTCCCACTGTTTTTTTTATAAAAAATTACATTGTTTTTAATTATACAGTTAATATTGTACTTAATATATTATGTTGTGTTTTATGTGCTTTGTTTTCTTCCTGCTTTCTTTACACACAACAACAACAACAACAACAACAACAACTACAACTACAACTACAACAACAACAACAACACATATACAGTCGTACCTTGGAAGTCAAACGGAATCTGTTCCGGAAGTCCATTCAACTTCCAAAACATTCAGAAACCAAAGCACGACTTCCGATTGGCTGCAGGAAGCTCCTGCAGCCAATCAGAAGCCGTGGAAAACCCGTGTCGGACGTTCAGGTTCCAAAAGAATGTTAGAAAACCAGAGCACTCACTTCCAGGTTTCAATCGCTCGGGAGCCAATTTGTTCAGGAGCCAAGGCGTTTGAAATCCAAGGTACGACTGTATTGCCAGGCCTTAGGGGTGTCTACACCTTACATTGAACAAGTGTGCAGTCTGTGTGCCTGTGTACACAATAGCTGGACTGCACAAATGCACAAATGCACAAGTGCACATTGTTTTAGACAAGCACTTGTGCAGGTGTAGAGTACGATGAACCTGTGTCCATCGTAACGTGTGAACAACCCTCTTGCCTAAAGCCAATAGGGTTAGCCTGGAGAGGAGATAGCTGGGGTGATGCCAAAAAAGCCTGAGCTTTGATTGCAGAAGGTTTTTGGCAGCTATACAAAGGGATGTGGAGTTCAGCCAAGGGATTGTGCTTGTCCTCAGCTACAATCAGAGCAGTGCAAGTTGCTTCTGGTTATTTCAGTGGCCTGGCGAATCTAGATCATTTACAGGCTCTCCAGCAGAGTGCTATGAAAACTTTGTCACACCGGCATGGTCTTGATTCCAACTACAGTGGTACCTCAGGTTAAGAACTTAATTCGTTCTGGAGGTCCATTCTTAACCTGAAATTGTTCTTAACCTGAGGTATCACTTTGGCTAATGGGGCCTCCCACTGCCGCCACCGCGCGATTTCTGTTCTCATCCTGAAGCAAAATTTTAAACCCGAGGTACTATTTCTGGGTTAGTGGAGTCTGTAACCTGAAATGTCTGTAACCTGAGGTACCGCTGTACAATTCTCTTTGGATGTTTAGGTAGGTACAATATCACCATCCCAAGGGACTGCATTCCCTTGTTTGACAAAGTGGGAAGGGATCTTCCCTCGCTACTGCAGCCAGAAATCCAGAATCAGAATGGAACATCAGAGAAGTGACTAGAGGCTTCTCCAGACTGATGTGTTTTATTGTGGACATCTTCTGCAGCATATTCTCAGTGCAATAATAGTACATTAGTGGTGTATTTTTCAAAAGAACACAGCAAAGGGAAAACAGTATACTTATAGGGTTGTTGTAATGCATACAGTTTAAAACAAAGGGCAAATCACCTTAAAGATGCTAAAGGGGTGTCTCCACACCCCACCATCGTTCAGCCCGGACACTGAGGTCTAGCTACCAGGGCCTTCTGGCGGTTCCCTCACTGTGAGAAGCGAGGTTACAGGGCCTTCTCGGTAGTGGCACCTGTCCTGTGGATGTCAAGGAAATAAACAACTACAGTGGATGCTCGGGTTGCAAACGTGATCTGTGCGGGAGGCACGTTCGCAACCTGCAGCGTTCACAACCCGCAGCGCCACGTCTGTGCATGCATGGGTTGCAATTCTGCGCTTCTACTCATGCGCAAAGCGTGATTTAGCACTTTTGTGCATGTGCGACCGCCAAAACCCAGAAGTAACCCGTTCCGGTACTTTCGAGTTTCGGCGCATCTGTAACCCAAAAAAACGCAACCTGAAGATTCTCTAACCCGAGGTATGACTGTATCTCGTTTTTAGAAGCCATCTGAAGACAACCTTGTATCAGATGTCAAGGAAATAAACAACTATCTGATTTTTAGAAGGCAACCTTGTATCGGGACGTTTTTCATGTTTTATTATATGTGCTGGAAGCTGCCCAGAATGGCAGGGGAAACCCAGCCAAATGGGCAGGGTATAAATAATAAAATTATTATTATTGAGACATAACGAAACCACCAGAAACCACCCTTTTTATCTCTAAAGTGCCCAAAGAGGTCAGTTACAGGTTTTCCTTTAAACAACAGGGGATGTCGGCCTACGCATCTTGCCAAAGAGGAGTGAGAAAAAGCAGCACTTGCCAAAATTCTGTGCAACCGGGACAGGGGGTCTTTGTTCTCCACTGAATCCAGCCACCCTACAGCAGGGATGGGAGCAACCTGCTGTTCTCCTGATGTTGGCCCATTCCAGTTCCCAACAGCACCAGCTGACACGGCCAACGGTCAGGAGAGTGATGGGGGTCTGTAGTCCAGCAACCCCTGAGAGGAGCATAGAGGGTTCTCCATCCCATGCCCTAGAGAACCAGCACTGTGTGCTCCTGCGATGATGAAGCTGGCCGGCAGGTTAGCAAGTGTAGAAGCTTCTAAGCCGACTTGTTATATCCAGATACTCCTATTTCCTTTAGAAGTTAGTTGCTGGCAGGGCTCCAGCGAACACCAGCACGACTTAATTACTAGACTCTCGATTTCTCCTTTGGTGCTGATCCTGCTGGAAAAACACACATTTGGGCCTGGGAGGGCTTCCGAGACGATCAGACGGATGGGCACATAATTAGCTGCGTCGTTCAGCAGGGCAGCCCGTCCATGCTAAGCCGGCAAGTTGGTGTTTTATGGCCCGACCAACCCTTGGAATTGTCAGCTGTTCCTGGAAATCAACCCCATGGGAGCCACCTAACTTTTGTTCACTAAACGCTGCCGCCTGGGGGAGATGGATGGTAATTGTGTCTGCTGTCTCTCTCTGCCTTTGCCAAGACTCAAAGGCTGCCTCTTCCCGTGCTTCCTCCTCCTTCACAACTTCCCTAATCTTTGCAGCTTCACAACAACACAGGAGCCGGACAGGCAGTGGCAGTAGAGCTGATTCTGACCTTCCTGCTGGTCCTCTGTGTCTTCGCCTCGACGGACAGCCGCAGAACTGATGCTGTGGGCTCCCCAGCGTTATCTATCGGACTGTCAGTCACGGCCGGCCATTTCCTAGGGGTGAGTGTTGTTATCTCAGCCGGGCAGAGCAATGGTACAGGGTGTGTTCCTCAGATGAGATGGCTCCACGGTTCTTTACCATTGCATTCCAGCAGGGGGTGCTATGGCAATTGGGGTGGGGGTGGTGGAAGGCAGTGTTGGGAAACTGCTGAGAAGACGGGGGCATCAGGCAGGCCCCCAGCTGGCTCCAGCCCCCGGCCGGCAGTCGGTCTCCCTTGGAACAGCATCAATCAGCGACACGAGCCTCAGATACGTTTAGAGACCCGTGCACACTCTATCAGCAGAGTGTGTAAATCTTCTCACAGCTGAAGAGGCGGACAGAGAAATGTGTAAGCATAATGTACAGCATTTTATTCAGCATAGTTCAGGAACAGAGGAAAACATGTCTGCTTCCCTTCGTCTCCAGCAAAACAGCAGTAACACAAAAGCTATATACAAACGGAAGTTCCCAGCAAGTGCTGGAAGTAAACAGGCATGTGGCACACCAGTCATGCGTGCTCCTTTTAAGGTGGAACGGAACTACCATATTGTTCGCTCTATAAGACGCACCAGACCACAAGACGCACCTAGTTTTTGGAGGAGGAAAACAAGAAAAAAAAATATTCTGAATCTCAGAAGCCGGAACAGCAAGAGGGATCGCTGCGCAGTGAAAGCAGCAATCCCTCTTGCTGTTCTGGCTTCTGGGATAGCTGCGCAGCCTGCATTCGCTCCATAAGACATTTCCCCTTACTTTTTAGGAGGGAAAAAGTGAGTCTTATAGAGCAAAAAATACGGTATATCCTAACAGGCAGGTCCCTGGTGCTCCTATTAGCCAGTAATAAGTGTATGGAGGAACCATGTGTGTAGAACCAGTGGCCTGGTTCCTTCGTATAAAAGCTATCCAGCATTTTGCCAGTGAAACGGTCAAGGAGACTGTTTCTGCACATGCTGTAAAGGGAAGTGAGGAGAAGATGGGGCCAGTCAACCTGGGAAGGTAGCCCATCTAGGAGAAGCAAAACTCTGGTCCCAAACCTCCACTGCCTTGCGGGATATCTTCAGGAGAAGAAAAGGCTAAGGGGTAAACTCAACACACATCTGGAGTGGAGTCCCTAAGACGGTTGGATGGCGTCTTGCACATCTCTTCAACTCCTGCCTCCAAGCTGGGGTCAAACGTATTGCTCTGCTTTCCTTTGGATCACATCTGCGAGGCCGAGAAAGCAGTATTATTCTCTGGGCAGCCCAGGACCTCCATACCCACTGCCCAGGCTTGTGCCCCAGGGAGGTCATGTCAGTGATACTATTGCAGCGGTTTGAATTCACCTCTGGAGGCGCACTCCATTGTCTCTGTGGGTGCCCATAACGACAATTACTGTTGTTGCTATTTGATTTTTGTACCTGCCCTTCACCCAGTGGAAGCTGGTCTGTTGGGGTGAATGGGGCATTGCCCCACCAACCTCTGTCTGCCCCTAACCAGCCCCCCATCTGCCTGTTTTCCAAGTGTCATCTAGGGCTAGGGGTGGTGCTAGCTGTCATATTCTTTCTCCTTTGTGCTGCCATCATAGAACTCAGCAGGAAGAAGGATGGGAGCAAAGCCAGTATCAGTTGGCTCTACCTGTCATTGGCTCTCTGGTGCCACCTACAGTTGACCTCCCTGCTGTTTTCCCTGCCAGTCCCAATGGCCACCAGATTGCCACTACCTTCACCGCTAGACCCCAGGGCGAGTTACTTACAAAAACATTGCAATAAAATATGGAAAGCTGTTAGGACGTTTTGCATCATTAAGCGATGGCATTTCCCCACCATTATTACCTTCCAGATCTATTTCACGGGCTGCTCGATGAATCCTGCACGGTCTTTTGGCCCCGCTGTCATAATGGCAAACTTCCAAGATCACTGGGTAAGTGCTTCCATCCAGCTACCACCTGAGACTTCAGGCTTGTGATGGGCCCTGATATTGCTAGGAGATGAAGGACACAAGTAGACATTCCCACCTTCCCCCACATTTTCCGACGTTTCTTTGATGAAAATAGGGACGTCCTATTCCATAAACATAATAATTTTATTATTTATACCCTGCCCGTCTGACTAGGTTGCCCCAGTCACTCTGGGTGGCTTCCAACATATATAAAAACATAACAAAACATTAAACACTAAAAAACCCCCAAAAAAACTTCCCAGCACAGGGCTGCCTTCAGATGTTTTCTAAAGTTACTTATCTCTTTGGCTCGGGGGTCACATAACCCTCCAAGTGTCCCTATTTCACGATTTCTTAGGATGTCCCTATTTTCATTGAAGAAATATTGGAGGGTATGGAGTTATGCAAGCCCTGAGCTAAGGAGATAAGTAACTATACAACCTTTAGAAGACATCTGAAGGCAGTCTTTTTTAGGAGATTTTTAAAAAAATGCTTAATACTTTATTATGTTTTAATATATGTTGGAGGGACGCGGGTGGCGCTGTGGTCTAAACCACTGAGCCTAGGGCTTGCTGATCGGAAGGTCGGCGATTCGAATCCCTGTGACGGGGTGAGTTCCCGTTGCTCGGTCCCTGCTCCTGCCAACCTAGCAGTTCAAAAGCATGTCAAAGTGCAAGTAGATAAATAGGTAACGCTCCGGCAGGAAGGTAAACGGTGTTTCCATGCGCTGCTCTGGTTCACCAGATGAGGCTCAGTCATGCTGGCCACATGACCCGGAAGCCACAAACGCCAGCTCCCTCGGCCAATAAAGCAAGATGAGCGTCGCAACCCCGAGTCGTCTGCAGCTGGACCTAATGGTCAGGGGTCCCTTTACCTTTACCTTAATATATGTTGGAAACTGCCCAGAGTGGCTGAGACAACCCAGTCACAGATGGCCAGAATATAAATGATGGTGGTGGTGATTGACTACATCTCTATTTTCATCAGAGAAACATTGGGGGGTATGCCATATCATCCAACATTTCTCCAAAGAAAATAGGAACATCCTACCATACCCTTCAACATTTCTCTGATGAAAATAGGGACATCCTGAGGAAAAGAGGGACATTCCGGGATCAAATCAGAAACCAGGACAGCTTCTGTAAATCCACAACTGTCCCTGGAAAATAGGGGCACTTGGAGGGTCTGATTTTCTACCACCCTCATCCTCGATTAGCAGCAGATTTCCAGGGTGTTAGAAAACGGGCAAAGAAAGGGCAAGATCCTGTCTTCCAGGCCCTGGCACATGGATGAATGGCCGGTGCATTAATTAGATGTATACAAACAAGACTCAATTCTTGTTGGGCTCTGTCTTAATTAAAATCAGTTGTTTATGAAATACGGGTGTGGAAATTGATAGATGAGCTATGGGCCTTATCTTAGGGCCCCTGTTTAGACAATCTGTTATCCTGAGATAATCATTCCTCCGTTTGCTTCAGCCTTTAATTTGCTTACATGCTCAAGTGATAAATTAGATGCTGGAGTAATGTGAAAGGAAGTCAGCCAACTCTAGCAAGATCAGGGACTCGACGTGGCTCACCTTTCTTTCAGCCCAGAATAAGGAACAGAAGAATCTTGGGTCACTGGAGTTCCTTAATGGGTAAACAACAGTTGCCAGAATTCTGGGAATTGTAGTTTACCTCTAACAGAGCTGCACGTTGCAGTACCCTTAACAAACTGCAGTCCCCATGATTCCTTGGAGGAAGTAACATGCTTTAAATTATGGTGCGCGTCTAGGATTTTTCTTCCACTATGCTTTTTCACAAAAGGGTGTTAGGCTCAGAGTTGTTTTGAGAGTCTCCTGTGATTATACAGAATTGGAACAAATAGTACTGTTGTGCCCCAAGAATTTCATTGTGTAGCGAGTTCCTGCCTCCCACCAGTAGAAATAAAGACACGTGACACCACTATTTTAGGTTAATGGGCTAAGATTGGCCACAACTTTATTGGTTACAGGTAAAGAACGGTATTGGCTTAGGCATTGGTCCTATCCGACTATCTGGCTTCAGCCTATTTGCTTGAAGACCGGGAAGGGTTAACACCAGCAGGGGGAGCCCTGCTGATGCACATCAACTAGGAACTCCCCCGGGGTCACCGCTCAGGGGCGCGCTTTAGGCCCTGGCCTCCATAGGCTTCGGACGAGGCCACGCCCCCCGGAATCCTTTACCGGACTACCCTTCAATATTTGGGGGAGGTGATGGCGCTCCTCCCCCCCCCCACATCTACATAACAATACCCCTACCAATGACTAACCACCAAAACCAAAAGAGTTGTGACGATTTGCTACGAGGTAGGCGAAAAACCAAATGGCCAGTGCCAATTTGCCAAATGGAAAAAATTCCTACCAGGCCCCTTAACGGCGACCAACCGAAGTCCATAGCAAGGTCAGAAGGGGAATCTTAAAGGGTGGGCGGGTGGGAAACCTCAGCAGCTGAGCGGCCAAAAGAGGGAGATCCCGGGGCCGCGCTCGCCTTAAGTGAGGCAAGCCACACACCCCAATCGGTCAATTGTGTATAATCTCTGGCAGCAGCTCCAGTTGATAATGTTGATGTGTGATGTCAGGAGCTGACGTTGGCCATAAGTAACAGGAATGATGAGCACAAAACATAAGAGAATTTCAGAGTATAGCTACACTGTGCATGGATCCAGAACCATTTCCTTTGAGCACCTCGAGACAGTCCCAAAGCCATTTGACTCTGCTCTGGCCAACTGCTATGTCCCAATGGGATGGGCTTTAGCAAGACTGCACTTGGCAGCAGAACATGGTTGGCATATCTTGGCCCCATCATCCCATTATGCATTCTGAGCAGAGGATGGAAATAATAATAATAATAATAATAATAATAATAATAATAATAATTTATTATTTGTACCCCGCCCATCTGGCTGGGTTTCCCCAGCCACTCTGGGCGGCTTCCACAGAGACCAAAAATACACTAAAATGTCACACATTAAAAACTTCCTTGAACAGGGCTGCCTTAAGATGTCTTCTGAATGTCAGGTAGTTGTTTATCGCTTTGACATCTGATGGGAGGGCGTTCCACAGGGCGGGTGCCACTACCGAGAAGGCCCTCTGCCTGGTTCCCTGTAGCTTTGCTTCTCGCAATGAGGGAACCGCCAGAAGGCCCTCGGCGCTGGACCTCAGCGTCTGGGCAGAAGCCAATGTAGGTCTTTCAAGACCGGTGTTATGTGGTCTCGGCGGCTGCCTCCAGTCACCAGTCTAGCTGCTGCATTCTGGATTAGTTGTAGTTTCTGGGTCACCTTCAAAGGTAGCCCCACATAGAGCGCATTGCAGTAGTCCAAGTGGGAGATAACTAAAGCATGCACCACTCTGGCGAGACAGTTCGCGGGCAGGTAGGGTCTCAGCCTGCATACCAGATGGAGCTGGTAGACAGCTGTCCTGGACACAGAATTGACCTGCGCCTCCATGGACAGCTGTGAGTCCAAAATGACTCCCAGGCTGCACACCTGGTCCTTCAGGGGCACAGTTACCCCATTCAGGACCAGGGAGTCCTCCACACCTGCCCTCCCCCTGTCCCCCCAAAACAGTACTTCTGTCTTGTCAAGGTCCTTTCCAACTATATGATGGTGTGGTGTACCTCAATAGCACCCTTACTGGCCGAGAAGGGGGGAAACAGCTCTGTAGCTGCTCCAATTGGGAATGATTCCATTGAGGAGTGACTCACCAAAAACCTATGTTTTGTTTGCACTTCTTCAGATCTTTTGGGTGGGACCTCTGGCGGGCGGCATTGTGGCCTCTCTGATCTACAACATCATCCTCGCTCCTGACACAAGAAGCCTATCCGAGAGGCTTGATGTTCTGAAAGGGACCTACCAACCTGAAGATGACTGGGTGGAGAAGAATGATCAGAAGTACTCAACGGAACTGGTGGATCACAGGATCATAGAATCATAGAACGGTCGAGCTGGAAGGGACTCTGACGGTTATCCAGCCCAAAACCCACTGTCAAACAGCGCTTACTGTCAGAAAGTTCTTCCTGTTTAGTCAGAATCTCCTTTCTTGTAACTCTCAAATCTGCTCTCGTCCAGGATGAATGAACCCAGCTCCTTCAACCGTTCCTCATCAGGCTTGCTTTCCAGACCCCTGATCATCTTGGTCGCCTTCCTCTGCACACGTTCCAGCTTGTCAATATGCTTCTTAAATTGTGGCGCCCAGAACTGGACACAGGTGTGGTCTGACCAAGGCAAAATACAGAGGGATGCGGGTGGCGCTGTGGGTTGAGCCACAGAGCCTAGGACTTGCCGATCAGAAGGTCGGCGGTTCGAATCCCCGCGACGGGGTGAGCTCCCATTGCTTGGTCCCTGCTCCTGCCAACCTAGCAGTTCAAAAGCACGTCAAAGTGCAAGTAGACAAATGGGTACCACTCCGGCGGGAAGGTAAACGGCGTTTCCGTGCGCTGCTCTGGTTCGCCAGAAGCGGCTTAGTCATGCTGGCCACATGACCCGGAAGCTGTACGCCGGCTCCCTCGGCCAATAAAGCGAGATGAGTGTCACAACTCCAGAGTCAGCCACGACTGGACCTAATGGTCAGGGGTCCCTTTACCTTTACTTTTATTAACTTCCCAAGATCTGGAAAGGGAGTAACTTTGTGCTGCACAAAGAAGCACTTTTGTCTGGCCTGAACCTCCCAATGTTCAGCTTCCCTGGATTCTAGTGTTACTAGAAAGGGAGGAAAACATTCCTCCACCCACTTTCTTCATACCACGAATAATGGTATGAACTCCCATCATTCCTCCCCTTACTTGTCTTTTCTCTAAACTAAAAAGTTTTAAGGTGGAAGGGAGTAGGTTAAGAAGGGGCTACTCTGCACCACTCCTCCAGGCTGATAAAGGACCAAACAAAAACAGTACAGCGGTACCTCGGGTTATGTACTTAATTCGTTCCGGAGGTCCGTTCTTAACCTGAAACTGTTCTTAACCTGAAGCACCACTTTAGCTAATGGGGCCTCCTGCTGTTGCCACGCCGCCAGAGCACGATTTCTGTTCTCATCCTGAAGCAAAGTTCTTAACCCGAGGTACTATTTCTGGGTTAGCGGAGTCTGTAACCTGAAGCGTATGTAACCTGAAGCGTCTGTAACCCAAGGTATCACTTTACTCACACCATCTCCCTAGGGCAGGGGTCAGCAACCTTTTTCAGCCATGAGCCGGTCCACCGACCCTCAGACCATGCGGTGGGCCGGACTATATTTTTTGGAGGGGGGAATAATGAATAAATTCCTATGCCCCACAAATAACCCAGAGATGCATTTTAAATAAAAGGACACATTCTACTCATGTAAAAACACGCTGATTCCTGGACCGTTTGTGGGCCGGATTGAGAAGGCAATTGGGCCACATCCGGCCCACGGGCTTTAGGTTGCCTGCCCCTTCCCTATTGTTTAATAGCCTTCCATGTCCCTGGAGCATGGGAAGTCTCAGCTTGTCCACTGCCTCCAACATCAACTGATGCATCTAGTCTTTTGACATCCCTAGGTCTCTCCTTCCCGGCTCTGTTCTTCAGTGAATGTAGATTGTAAGCTCTTTGGAGGCAGAGACTCTGTTACTTCTGTTCAGTGCCTAGCACACTGCTAGGGCTAAACTAAACGCTAAATAGCCGTAATAACAATAAAGCAGTAATAATAAATGGAGCAAAAGCAGCAGCATCAAACTGGCCACCACACAACAAGCCGGATTGACATATAAGCAAAACAAGCTATAGCTTAGGGCTCCACTCTCGGGGGGGGGGGGGGGGGCAAAAAATTAAAAGAAAAAAACACTGGATGTACATTTCCAAAATATAAGATAAAAAACAAATAAAATAAAATCTACATACAGTAACAGTGTTTTGTGTTGTTTTGGCACCTATGATGTACTGTTAAGTAATGCTAACCTGCTCCCTAAAATATCACTGGTTTGCTCATTTCTATATACAGTGGTACCTCAGGTTAAGTACTTAATTCGTTCTGGAGGTCCGTACTTAACCTGAAACTGTTCTTAACCTGAAGCACCACTTTAGCTTATGGGGCCTCCTGCTGTTGTTGTGCCGCCGGAGCACGATTTCTGTTCTCATCCTGAAGCAAAGTTCTTAACCTGAAGCACTATTTCTGGGTTAGCGGAGTCTGTAACCTGAAGCGTATGTAACCTGAAGCGTATGTAACCCGAGGTACCACTGTATAGGGTGCCTACATTCTGCATGGACCGGTTGCATGGCAACATGTAGCACGGAGCTACAGACTGCAGTGTAGCCCAGTTGAATGTCGGCCAAGCTGTTGTACCTGTTATCTAATATTAAAGAGCGCCTGTAGACTGATGACCAGGCAGCATAGACTAAGGGTATGAGTCTTATGCCTACCGATTGATTTCATGGAATACATAATTTATTTATTTTGATCCCATTATGGCTTAGGATACCTATTAGGTCCATAAATTACCATGTAGCATATATTCAACACAACAAACAGCGACAATTGGTTGTTGACAAAGGACAGCTGGACATATAAAGGGCCCCATTACCTTCAGTAGCTTAGGGCCTCATCAAACCTAAATCCGGCCCTTATGCAAATCAGACCTGGTAGAGCATGAGATTCTTAATCTCAGGGTTGTGGGTTTGAGTCCCACCTTGAGCCCTGTTTCCTTATGCAGAGGACGGGGCCTTCCACTTACTTAACCTCAGTCTCTCCAGCACCTTGGAGCAGCCTCCCCCAGCCTGGTGCCCCCCCCCACAATGTTTTGGACTACAACTCCCATCAGCCACAGCCAAGGCGGCGGAATGCCAGGGATGATGGGAGTTGTAGTCTTTTTTTACAAAAAAGATATCTGGAGGGTACCACATTGGGAAAAGCAAACTTGGAGGGGCAGCAAGAATGTGCTAGGCCTTCAGTTGGCTTCTAGAGACTGTGTGAAGAAGAAGAGTTTGGATTTGATATCCCGCTTTATCACTACCCGAAGGAGTCTCAAAGCGGCTAGCATTCTCCTTTCCCTTCCTCCCCCACAACAAACACTCTGTGAGGTGAGTGGGGCTGAGAGACTTCAGAGAAGTGTGACTAGCCCAAGGTCACCCAGCAGCTGCATGTGGAGGAGCGGAGACACGAACCCGGTTCACCAGATTACGAGTCTACCGCTCTCAACCACTACACCACACTGCCCCCCACCGGGGTATCTGGCCTTTGAGCAGCACCAGAAATGAAACAAAGGCATGGACTGGGAATGGTTACAGCCAGTACAAAGAAGAGACATAATTTTGCAAAAACACTTTCCAGCTGGACCAACTGGACTAACAGCAAAAATAATTTTTCATTGGAATGGCACAGCATAAGGAATTTGTAGGAACGTGCCGCTGGAGGGAGGGCAGAGGTGCAAGCCACTTGACAAAAAAGTCCATTTTCTTAATCATTCCAAAGAAATGGGCTGTCATTTTTGTAACATGAACTAAGCTGGGAAGACAGCGGGTGAATTTGCAGCCAGAGATAAATTGTCTGCAATCGGAATGTCCTCGTGCCCCCGGACCGTTCCTGCTGTCAATAGAGCAAATGAAATTTCAATTCCATGCAAAAGCTGTCTCAACAGGACTCTGGGCTTGTAAGAAAAGAGAAATCTACAAAGCGGGGGGCGAGAGATTGTAAGTGGATCACGAAATGAAGGCTGGCATTCGGTCGGCCTCAAAAGCGAACGTGCTTCCCCTTATTGACATCGCTTATATGGATTTTAGGAAGGGCTGTCTTTATTCTTCCAAACTGCTCTGAATCATATCAAGATGAATGATTTCTCTTTTTGGTAAAGGAGCCAGTATCCTTTTCTAACCATATTTTCTCTGTTATATCCTGGTGGTGAAAAGAACATGGAGCAGCCCAGGGCAGCTGGGGATACAAATAATAAAATTATTATACAGTTGCTATGAAGCCCCTTTATAATAAACAAAATAACATACTTCTTCACACACATTGGCCAGTTAAACTAAGGTGGAATCCAGACGCATAAAAAAAAGTGTGAAAATGCTTTTTTTTAAAAAAAAGTTTTTAAAAATATATTGAATTTGCCATAAGCTCGCCATCTAGTGTCAGATTTGTATAATGCACTTAAAACACACTAAACACGGTACTTTTGCAGCGGTATAGCTGAATTTACTGCTGCAAGATGCCGTGAAGAGAACCAATTTGGATGTTTTTCAAAGAGGATAAGACCAGTTCATAGAAGTTAACCCTAGTAGTCATGATGGCTGTATTGTCTCCAGTATCACTGTCCATGTGGAACTTAATAATAATAATAATTTTATCATTTATACCCCGCCAATTGGCTGGGTTGATTCTAGTATTACAAGAGGCAAAGGGAAAACCACTTTCTCCATTTTCCCCACACCTTGCATAATCCCTGCTTATTTAACTTATATGCAGAATTCATCATGCAAAAGGCTGGGCTGGATGAATCCCTAGCTAGAATAAAGATTGCCGGAAGAAATATCAACAACCTCAGATATGCAGATGACACAACCTTGATGGCAGAAAGTGAGGAGGAATTAAAGAACCTTTTATTGAGGGTGAAAGAGGAGAGTGCAAAATATAGTCTGAAGCTCAACATCAAAAAAAAAAAAAGAAAGATCATGGCCACTGGGCCCAGCACCTCCTGGCAAATAGAAGGGGAGGAAATGGAGGCAGTGAGAGATTTTACTTTCTTGGGCTCCATGATCACTGCAGATGGTGACAGCAGCCACGGAATTAAAAGACGCCTTCTTCTTGGGAGAAAAGCAATGACAAACCTAGACAGCATCTTAAAAAGCAGAGACATCACCTTGCCAACAAAGGTCCGTATAGTTAAAGCCATGGTTTTCCCAGTAGTGATGTATGGAAGTGAGAGCTGGACCATAAAGAAGGCTAATCGCGGAAGAATTGATGCCTTTGACTTATGGTGCTGGAGGAGACTCTTGAGAGTCCCATGGACTGCAAGAAGATCAAACCTATCCATTCTGAAGGAAATCAGCCCTGAGTGCTTACTGGAAAGACAGGTCCTGAAGCTGAGGCTCCAATACTTTGGCCACTGCATGAGAAGAGAAGACTCCCTGGAAAAGACCCTGATGTTGGGAAAGATGGAGGGCACAAGGAGAAGGGGACGACAGAGGACGAGATGGTTGGACAGTGTTCTCGAAGCTACCAGCATGAGTTTGACCAAACTGTGGGAGGCAGTGGAAGACAGGAGTGCCTGGCGTGCTCTGGTCCATGGGGTCACGAAGAGTCGGACACGACTAAACAACAACAACAACACCATGTCCCTCAACTGAAAAGCGTCAAAAGTTCGTATCTTTCCTCATATGGGGGTTGCTCCAGCCCTTGGTCATTTTGATTCCAAAGCAAAACATTTGCTCATATTAGAAGGAATATATCTACCCTCAGGCAAAACCCAGCCCAGCCAAGACCAAATATCCTTTTTTTTTTTTAAATTATTAAAGTTATAAACAACAAAGAGAAAAACGAAAAACATACACAATACATATAACAAAAACACGAAAAAAACACAAGATTCAACAGTAAAAAAAACAACAACAAAAAACAAAACAATTAAAAACAATATCTCTTTTCCATTTCCATTTTTAAGTTACTTATTTTCTGGACTTCCTCATACCTCCCTCTTTTGTATTCCAGTCCAAATTGTTTGTCCAGCAGTTTCTTTTTCACTTTTTTAATCCCAATCTTTAGCTTTAATAAAATATTGAAATATATAACTTCAACTTCTTTAAACCTGATCTTTAGTCTTAGTATCATATAACATTAAGATTTTTCCTCTTAGTATCAATTTTCCATTTCTTTAAACATCTTTAATCCTAATCTTTATTCTTAGTCTATCATTAACTTTAACCTGTACAGCTGGAAACCACTTATTTTCAGTCCAACATCACTCTAACATTCTTTAATTTTGCAATGTTTCTGAAGATAGTCTTTGAATTTCTTCCAATCTTCCTCCATCGACTCTTCTCCCTGGTCACGGATTCTACCAGTCATTTCCGCCAATTCCATATAGTCCATAAGTTTCATCTGCCATTCCTCCAGCGTGGGAAGTTCTTGTGTCTTCCCAAGACCAAATATCCTGGGGAAATGCAACAGGAACTGAAATGCCCAATGGCTTTGAGTCTTGCTGTTATGTAAACAGCAACATTGTCTTGAGATCCCATCTTCTAAATGTCTTAAAGTCCTGCGTTCTAGCAAAACACCCATCACCGCGATTGGCAGGAGATGAATGCCACAAGGTTAACAACACAGGCACAACTCATGTGTTTTTAGCAGTTTCCTCACACACAGAAATTAAGACAGTGAAGTGTCTCTCCCAGCACTTATCGCTGTGCCATTAAAAGCTTTGCCTGCTCCTTTATGTGTATCAGGAAACGGCTGTAAGCAAACAGATGGAAATAAGGTGGCCATCATAACATGGAGGGTTTGCCAGCATCTTGCAGGGATATCTGGGTGCACAGAAGTTGGGGAGGAACTGCATTTCTGTGTGCTGTGTTTGGAGCGAAACATCATCCTCAACCTTTGAGGTCTCTATCAGCAGAGTCTGGATCACCTGCCTGCGGACTGTCTTGCCAGAGTGGTGCATGCTCTAGTTATTTCCCGCTTGGACTACTGCAATGCGCTCTACTTGGGGCTACCTTTGAAGGTGACCCGGAAACTGCAATTAATCCAGAATGCAGCAGCTAGACTGGTGACTGGGAGTGGCCGCCGGGACCACATAACACCGGTCCTGAGAGATCTGCATTGGCACCCAGTACGTTTTTGAGCACAATTCAAAGTGTTGGTGCTGACCTTTAAAGCCCTAAAGGGCCTCGGTCCTGTATACCTGAAGGAGCGTCTCCACCCCCATCGTTCAGCCCGGACACTGAGATCCAGCGCCAAGGGCCTTCTGGCAGTTCCCTCATTGCGAGAAGTGAAGTTACAGGGAACCAGACAGAGGGCCTTCTCGGTAGTGGTGCCCGCCCTGTGGAACGCCCTCCCTTCAGATGTGAAGGAAATAAGCAACTATCTTCTTTTTAAAAGACATCTGAAGGCAGCCCTGTTTTTAATATTTAATGCTGTATTGTTTTTAACACTTGATTGGAAGCCGCCCAGAGTGGCTGGGGAAACTCAGCCAGATGGGCGGGGTCTAAATAATAAATTATTATTACTGTATTATTATTATTATTCTGGAGGGACAATGGACAAATACAGCACTAATTACAGCACTTTTATTTCCTCACTGGGTGGAAGGCAGAATGACAAATCCTATATTCCTATAAAGATCAGCAGTGTCCCCTAAAAGATCTCCAATCAGGCCGGTTCTCTGGAAGTCTGCAGCAGACAGACATCCTATTTGTTTTGTTTTTATTCCCCAGCAAACACCCTCAAGTTAATCTACCCCCCTTTTTTACATTGATTCTAGTGAGAACTGGCTAGCCCTTTTAAGTGCAGGGTTTATAAGGTGGTTGATCTAGCTTCTAAATAAAGTTCTGATTGGCCACAGAGACCATCAGAGACTGAGCATAACTCACCAACAAAACAATAGTCTACTTCTGTAAAGGACCCTTTTTGTATTACTTCTCAGATTTCCTATAAAAATGAGAGGCTTCACTCTCAGGTTTCGATCTCCTGAAATCAACTAACCAGGATTCTGTGAGAAACTCTGTGTGTGCTCTGAAACCCACCTGTTATGTATTCAGTGGTCTGTGTTTGCCTGAGCTTGAGTCTGGACTAAGGATTCTGAGCCCTGTGTTCTGATTCGATACATTATATTCAATCACAGAACAATTCAGGATTTGGGCCTCTGCCATTGGCCCTTAAAATCTTGAGTTATGATTCGCAGCTTGGAAGTTTAGCCAGCCAATCATGTTGGGAGTGGGAGTGGCCCAGGCCTTCAGAAATGTATATAAGCAGTTGCTTTGCCCCTGTTGCCCAGTTCTGTTAGTTAAATAAAGGTTCTTGCTGTTATCACTGTGTCTTGCCTCGCGGGAACCCACCTATACTTCATTGCCTTTGCTTAAGTATATAACATGCAACTAGCTAATTTAGACTGAGTTTTTTTTAATTTCATATTAAGTCTCTTTGTGTGATACGGTGCTTTAATTCTCCCCTCCTTTCCCCGAATACCGTATTTTTTGCTCTATAAGACTCACCTTTTCCCTCCTAAAAAGTAAGGGGAGATGTGTGTGCGTGTTATGGAGTGAATGCAGGCTGCGCAGCTATCACAGAAGCCAGAACAGCAAGAGGGATTGCTGCTTTCACTGCGCAGCGATCCCTCTTGCTGTTCTGGCTTCTGAGATTCAGAATATTTTTTTTCTTGTTTTCCTCCTCCAAAAACTAGGTGCGTCTTATGGTCTGGTGCGTCTTATAGAGCGAAAAATACGGTATTTGGCTTCACTGGCCTATATTATGCACAGCAAAAGATGCAGATGAACCTCCTTCGATCATTGTCCTTCTCCCATGCCAGCAGTAAAGGTCTCAGACTAGGAAATCACTCCATTTGCTGCTGCGATAAGGTCATGGCATCCCGTAAAGAGACACTCCTTCTGGAAGTACTTTGGAAGTGTAGGGTTGTACCCAGCTAAGTTTTTCCCAGGGTAGGCCCACTGAAATTAGTAAACCTTAGTTAGTCATGGCCATTAATTTAAATGGATCTCTGCTGAGCATGAATAGCAATGCATACATGGAGTCATGAAGAGCACAGCAGGTGCGAAGGACTACCAATGATGGAAATAAACGTCCATAGCTAAGAGCATCCCTGATGCTTCTTTGACAGTAAGCTAAGGAAAGAGACTGGTGCGCTCAGTAGAATGTATGAGTTTGCACCGTGTACAACCTGTGCTGCTTTATATGGTGGGTGACTGCATGGGTAGAGGTAAAAGGTAAAGGTAAAGGACCCCTGGACAGTTAAATCCAGTCAAAGGCGACAATGGGGTTGCGGAGCACATCTTGTTTTCAGGCCAAAGGGAGCCGGCGTTTGTCCACAGACAGCTTTCCGGGTCATGTGGCCAGCATAGCTAAACTGCTTCTGGCACAATGGAACACCGTGAAGGAAGCCAGAGTGCATGGAAACGTTGTTTACCTTCCCGCCGCAGCGGTGCCTATTTATCTACTTGCACTGGCATGCTTTCAAACTGCTAGGTTGGCAGGAGCTGGGACAGAGCAACGAGAGCTCACCCCGTCGTGGGGATTCGAACCGCCGACCTCCTGATCGGCAAGCCCAAGAGGCTCAGGTGTTTAGACCACAGCGCCACCCTCGTCAACTGAGGCCCCATCGGAAGTCGCATCCCCTCCAACGTGTCTCCAATGCAAATAGGGTTGTCCTAAGGGAAAGTGGGACATTCTGGGATCAAATCAGAAACCGGGTTAGCTTCTGTAAATCTGGGACTGTCCCTGGGACACTTGAAAAGTCTGCGAGTCGAGACCCTACTGCTCACAGTCTAGTTCAGGCTTCTTCAACCTCGGCCCTCCAGATGTTTTGAGACGACAATTCCCATCATCCCTGACCACTGGTCCTGCTAGCTAGGGATCATGGGAGTTGTAGGCCAAAAACATCTGGAGGGCCAAGGTTGAGGAAGCCTGGTCTAGTTGGTTTCGCATAGATAACGGCAGACTTAAACCTCGAGAACACCATCATTGCTACCTTAGCTGCCAGCGTTCACAGTCACTGGGCGCCGCAAGCGATGGGCCTCTGAACTGGCTTCCTCTCTGCCCTTCCCCTGCATTGCATACGCGTGTTAACGCAGTGCCTCCTGCTGGCCATACCACACCACAGATCCATTCCTATTGTCTGGCGTTCCTCTTGCTAAAAAGAGTCGTTGCAAATTTGGCACCGTGCATATGCAATCTGACTTCAGATTTGAGAGAAAAGGCACTTGGAGCCCTCTCGTGGCCAGAGAGAGAAGAGTGGTTTCTCACTTAGTCCTTCCTAAAAACAGGAGGAGCCGTCGATGTTCTTCCATGGCATGCTCCTAGGAGTCTAGAGTCTATGTACAAGGCTGGGCATGGGCAGAGATACAGAGTCTGTCGGCTGGTCTTTCTCCTTCTCTGAAGGTTCTGCATCATAGCTGCCCCTGAGAATGGCCAGTCGTTCCGCAAAGGTTTTTGGGTCGTGGTGAAGGACAAAGGAATAAAGCACAAAGGCCAGGATTGCACCAACCAGTGGCCCCACCCAGAATATCTGCAGGGACAAAGAGAAGAAACAGTTTGTGCTGAGGCTAGAGGAGGCTGCAGTTCATTTACCCAAAACATCACTTGTTCCCACTTCATAGGGGTAGAAAAGAATCATAATGAAAGGAAGGGGCCCTGATCCAGGGAAATTAGGCCACATTCATCCCATACATTTAACTGTTTTTGCAGAGGAATTTTTTGAAATCGACCCTCAAGTACAGCCAAAGGCAGTACTGTATATTCAATCTTGCGAAAATGAATGCACCTCTGTATTTTGGAATCGTTAAATTTTGCAAATAGGGTGCCGGAGTGTCAAATGACTAGGTGGACAATAATCATACCATGGATAAAATTTCCTTATTGTGGCCAGATTATTCTGTCGCTCAATATCATATGGGCTCTCCTATATAGGTTCTGTGAGGAGAATCGGGGCCTCTTTTAGGCCTTGGGCCATCCCAGGTGGTGGCTGAATCTCCACCCCACGGACACAATCCCCACTCCCTTCTGGCTTCAAGGTAACAGGGGCAAAAGGGTCAGAAAGGAGGCGACTTACCCATTGCTTTGTAAAATTCCCGACTACAACTGAACGGCCAAAGGATTTGGCTGGATTCATGGAACAGGTGGTGTAGTAATGCTAGGAAGGAGAAATGGGAAGAGATGTGTCTGGACAAGCATATTTTGCAGGGTTCATCCTCCCCCCTTCTCTGAATCTCCATTTAGTGAAGGGCATCAGATGTACCACTTCGAGCTGCAATAATTTTGGAGAAAACAAACATGCCAAGAGCTCAGGGATGGAGATCCTGCAGCCCTCCAGATATTGGTGAACTGCAGTGCCCATCACTCCTTGCCACTGGCCATGCTGGCTGAGGCTGATGGGAGCTGGAGTCTTATAGGTTCCCCATCCCTGCTATAGCAGGTCCCCGGATCCAGATTTCTACAAGTCACCTACAGTCAGGGCTCATCCACAATTACGTTTTGCCATATGCTTTCTAGGCACAGGTGTGTGCTTCTTTTTGTGTTGTCGTCCCCCCCCCTGCGCTTTCCCCCATGAAAATCCATTCTTTAATGCTAAATCGGAGCAAACAGCAGTTCAGGTTCCCCGCGGATTACCATTTGTTCCAATTTAGAGATAAAGAGCGGGTGTTCACAGGGAAAACGCTGGACACAACATTTTAAAGCTTGGACCTGTGCCTAGGAATGTGGCAGAATAGGAAGTCCAGATGAGCCCTTACTCATTAGGACTGGAGTCATCAGAAGCAGTGCCGGATTTACGTACAAGCTAAACAAGCTGTAGCTTAGGGCCCCACTTTCTTGGGGCCCCCCAAAAATGTAAAGGGAAAAAAACCTGGATGTACATTTCCAAAATATAAGATAAAAAACAAATAAAATAAAACCTACAAGCAGCAACAGAGTTTTGTGTTGTGTAGGGTCCTGTGATGTAAGTAATGGGCTCCGCTTGCTAGCCTGCTCCCTAAAATATCACTGGTTTGCTCTTTTCTATATACAGTCATACCTCATGTTACATTTGCTTCAGGTTGCGCGTTTTCAGGTTGCGTCCCGCGGCAACCCAGAAGTACCAGAAAGGGTTACTTCTGGGTTTCGCCGCTCGCACATGCGCAGACGCGCAAAATGATGTCATGTGCATGCGCAGAAGCGGTGAATCGCAACCCGCACGTGCGCAGATGCGGGTTGCGTTCTTTTCAGGTTGCGAACGGGCCTCCGGAACGGATCCCGTTTGCAACCAGAGGTACCACTGTACAGGGTGCCTACATTCTGCACGGACTGGTTGCATGGCAACCTGTGCAAACGGCTTTAGATACCTGTTAGGTCCATAAATTACCATATAGCATATATTCAACACAAAAACCAGTGACAATTTGTTGTTGACGAAGGACAGCTGGACATATAAAGGGCCCCATTACCTTCAGTAGCTTAGGGCCTCATCAAAACTAAATCCGGCCCTGATCAGAAGACCCCTCTGTAGGTTCCCCACCTCGTGACTGACTTCTGAGAATGGAGTAGGTTAGGCTACTGGCAGAATTGCTGCTGTGCTTCCCTTCTCTTGTAATCAATGGGCTCACATTAGTTCTGCACATGTCTGGAAGATCCACACGCTGCAATCTGTGGTGTTCTCTGCACTCTTTGGGTAAGGTGCTCTCCAGGATCTCACCCATTAGAGAGTTAACCCATATCTAGATTATGTCTATAAGTTCTCAGTCGGGGAGGCCCATAATACTAATGATTATAGGATTTTGGGGCTCATTCTTACTGCCACTCAGGGGTGCCATGGGGTGGGTGTGAAGATGCCTTGGGCCTGCCTGCTGCCGCTATTCCCCCAATAAAACGAAACAACAAAACAAAATTGCCATTTACCACTGCCTCTGTGTGCAATTTATAAACCAATCCCTCCAGTAAACCTGGGCGGTTTGTCAGAAAATTAACACATTTCCTATTTAAACTTGGGTGGTGCTGTGGGTTAAACCACAGAACCTAGGACTTGCCGATCAGAAGGTTGGCGGTTCGAATCCCTGCGACGGGCTGAGCTCCCGTTGCTCAGTCCCTGCTCCTGCCAACCTAGCAGTTCGAAAGCACATCAAAGTGCAAGTAGATAAATAGGTACCGCTCCGGCGGGAAGGTAAACGGCGTTTCCGTGCGCTGCTCTGGTTCGCCAGAAGTAGCTTAGTCCTGCTGGGCACATGACCCGGAAGCTGTACGCTGGCTCCCTCGGCCAATAAAGCGAGATGAGCGCCGCAACCCCAGAGTCGGCCACGACTGGACCTAATGGTCAGGGGTCCCTTTACCTTTACCTAACACTTTGCTTCTAAAGAGCATTCAGCTGTTTAATGAGCACCTAGTTAAACATAACTTTCCCTTCTGATTTTTATTTTGCATTGGACAGGAGTACTCTGTGTAATTTGAGCATCTCCTTCCAGCATTCTACAGATTAGTTGGTCATCAGGAAGAGCTACTTCTTCCTTTGCTCATCAGATCCCCTGTAGTTTTTAAACTGCCCCAGGTCCTCCACTTACCCCAATTAAGTGTCCCAGGGCAACGGAGACACCGATCATGATAGCTGGAGAACCTTTGTTTCGGCTGCTATCGGTGGACACAAGATAGCTTAGAACCAGCTGCAATGTCAAAATGAGCTCGATGGACACAGCTTGTCCGGATGAGACGTTGACCCTCACCTGGGGAGGAGGAAGAGGAAATCGTGAAAGAGCTTTCGTGGGACCACGGTATACCATCACCAAAGCTGCCAATCTCTTAGATTTATGGAATTAAGATTGCCAGAAGAAATATCAACAACCTCAGATATGCAGATGAGACAACATTGATGGCAGAAAGTGAGGAGGAATTAAAGAACCTTTTAATGAGGGTTTAATGAGGGTAAAAGAGGAGAGTGCAAAATATGGTTTGAAGCGCAACATCAAAAAAACTAAGATTATGGCCACTGGTCCCATCACCTCCTGGCAAATAGAAGGGGAAGAAATGGAGGCAGTAAGAGATTTTACTTTCTTGGGCTCCATGATCACTGCAGATGGTGACAGCAGCCATGAAATTAAAAGACACCTGCTTCTTGGGAGAAAAGCAATGACAAACCTAGACAGCATCTTAAAAAGCAGAGACATCACCTTGCTGACAAAGATCCATATAGTTAAAGCTATGGTTTTCCCAGTAGTGATGTATGGAAGTGAGAGCTGGACCATAAATACACACATCTGTATATTAAGGTATGGTGATGTAACTATATTCTTTCTTTCTTTTCCTTCCTTCCTTTTCTCACCTTTCTTCTCTTTTTATGAATGACATTCTTCTAATGAAATATTTTTTTTTAAAAAAAGTAACAGAAACATCCCAGGTACAGACTGGCTGTTTTAGACAGGCCTTGCCTCATCCTCGCCTTTCCCGACGACGGCAAACATTCAGAAGACAGAAACGGAGACAGACGTACCGTACTGGTGCCTAAACTTCCTCGGATGTCCTCAGGAGTCACCTCGTAAAGGACAGCTGCTCCGACAATGCCTCCGACCATCTGGGCAAGTATATAGCAGGCTGCCCTTGCCAACGATATGCGAGAGCCAAGCAGGAAGGCCAAGGTCACTGCTGGGTTGAGGTGGGATCCGCTGGCATGCCAGGCGATCTGGACAGCGGTGGCTGCGGCCAAGTTGAAGGTGATGGCAGTCTGCAGGACAGAGGGCTTCTCTGGCCAATTCAACTCTGAGCCCAGGCCGAAGAAGACAAAGATGGCGGTGGCCAGGATTTCTGCAAAGACAGCCCTGTAAAAAGCCACCATCCGCAGTTCCCTCCACATCCTGAAATGAGGTTGGAAGACAGCTCTGTGTGCGGATTCCGCCTCGCCTCTTGATTCCTTTCCTGATGCTCAAGCACTAAGAAAACAAGCGAGTGTTTGCAACATACTGGGCTGGACCAGGAAACTTCAGGTTTATATCACAGCAGCCTTTCATTTTTCCACCTCTCTGTATGGCACCGCCCACATTCCTGAAGGGATGGAGATGTTGGGAAATTTGTGGGCTGCTGGCTCCTCCTTTGGAAACACGGGGAGAGGCAACACATTTCATTCTGTACTTGTAAGGAATCAAACTTTTAGGGTGGCAGTGCCTACTTGGAAACTCCCTGCCTGTTGACAGCCAGTAGGCACCTTCTGAACTCGGCACCTCCTTAAAATCCTTCCGTTTAGGCGAAAGACAATCCAGACATGCTAAAAAGTTCACATGGGTTTTAATTTCGTTTTAGCTGACTATCGATTTCAGTTCCGCTTCTAATGTTTTAAACACCCTGTCTTCAGCTGCCGCTTATTGATAATTTAAATGATTCATTCTCCTTGTAAACCACAGGGAGGTTTTATTGCAGATATAATTTTTTGCGGAATAAAGAAAAGAAAGCTTTTCCTGGAGAGGAAACAGCAGGGTGGATTGCTGAGAGACTCGCCTAAACAGAAAGGTCTGAGTGTGAGCATCATTGTGTGTGTGTGTGTGTGTGTGTGTGTGTGTGTGAGAGAGAGAGAGAGAGAGAGAGAGAGAATGTTGATGAGAACCAGGAAGTCTCCAAATCTCACCTCAGCATATATGTTTTTCTTATAATTATAAAAGGATTTATATGCTGCTGTCTCATAAAATATCGCTGTGCTAGTATACAGGAATATAAAACCATGGAAACATTAAGGGCTGCACAGAGCAATCACGAAGCAAACATTGTCTCTCTCACACTTGTCAAAATAGCCGCCATTGTGAAGAATCCTTTGCTTCTTGATTCATTTCCCAACTGACACACTCCCTGGCTTTCAACGCACCAGAAATAAATGCTTGGCGATACTGAAGACAGCACAACAGATACAGCGCCTGTTCGAAAAAGGTTTTTTAAAAAAATAAAAAGAAAGAAAAATTGAAGGTCACACACATCTCCAGTTTTGATAAAAGAGCCATTACAGTCATGTCATTGAATGGCTGGTGGGCTACGTCATAAAGAAGAGGTTTTATGGCTGCAAAGGATGTACCTGCTACTGGCAAGGCAGCCTGCCCTTGCTAGAGATTAGCACAGTGCGAGAGGGGAGAGAGGCAGTCTCCCTGCCCTGCCCCGTGGCAAAAAAATAGACACCCGTGGCTGCTACCTCTTTCACAGAGGAGTCTGCCTGTCTACTCAGGTCAGCCGAAGAGGCCATCTTGTGTCCCTGGACACTGTCTGAAGAGCAGGTCAGACAGGTACTATACACACACACACACACACACACAGCGTATTTTTCGCTCTATAGGACGCACCCGACCATAGGACGGGTTTTAGAGGGGGAGAACAAGAAAAAAAATTCTCCCCCTCTCTGCTCAGTGCCCCTTCTGTGAAGCAGCAGGAGAAACGGAGCCCCTTCCATTTCTCCTCCCGCTTGGCTGAAGGGGCGCTGCACAGCTCTCCCTTTCTGCTGAAGCCAGGAGTCTCTTGCTCTCCTGGCTTCAGCGAAAGGAACCTGAAGACTGCAGACTGCAGCGGGAACTCACGCTGCTCTCCGCAGGCTTCAGGCGCCTATCCCTGAAGCCTGGAGAGCGGTCCCTTCTCGCCCTCCAGGCTTCAGCGAAAGCAACGCGAAGCCTCCGGAGCACGGAGGGAGCGCTCCCTCTGCGCTTTGGAGGCTTTCCGTTGCTATCGATGAAGCCAAGGAGCCTGCATTCGCTCCATAGGACGCACACACATTTCCCCTTAATTTTTGGAGGGAAAAAAGTGCATCCTATAGAGCGAAAAATACGGTATATTATTTTTAAAAAAATAATTTTTATTAAATGATTTTATGTTACAAAAAACAATACAACCATACTACCACTAAATATAATTAAGAAATAAAAATTACATACATCAATATTTAGTTTGTTATTTGTTATTTACCGTCTTATTTCCTCCCAAACATTCCATACAAAAACACACAGATGTGCAGACACCCACACCCACACACAAAATGATAATAATGAAAGTAAATATTTTCCCCCTTTTATCTTACAAAAATTTTTCTTCGACTTTGACTTCCTGTCAAGTCCCTTTGCATATATTTTATCTTACAATCAAATGTACACAAAACAATCAACCTTTCTATGTACCGTATTTTTCGCTCTATAAGACGCACCAGACCACAAGACGCACCTAGTTTTTGGAGGAGGAAAACAAGAAAAAAAATATTCTGAATCTCAGAAGCCAGAACAGCAAGAGGGATCGCTGTGCAGTGAAAGCAGCAATCCCTCTTGCTGTTCTGGCTTCTGGGATAGCTGTGCAGCCTGCATTCGCTCCATAAGACGCACACACATTTCCCCTTACTTTTTAGGAGGGGAAAAGTGAGTCTTATAGAGCAAAAAATACGGTAATTTTTTCAATACATTCTGAAAACATAATGAATCCTTGATTGTTGTCCACCTCCTTTTAGTTTCTTTATCACTCGAATTCTAGTATGGAGTCAAAACTATTATTGTATTTTTGAACGTATCTTCTATAACCATCCCATTTTAATGCACATTTTTGCTTTCAGTTTACTCAAAGCAATGCACGATATATTTAAAGCAGTTATCATACCACTTTTAACAGTCATGGCTGCTCCCCCCAAGAATTCTGGGAACTGTAGTTTTGCTAAAGGTGCTAAGAGTTGTTAGGAGACCCCTGTGTGCTTAGCTTGATATAAATACCTCTAAGGTATGGAAGTGAGAGCTGGACCATAAAGACGGCTGATCGCCAAAGAATTGATGCTTTTGAATTATGGTGCTGGAGGAGACTCTTGAGAGTCCCGTGGACTGCAAGAAGATCAAACCTCTCCATTCTGAAGGAAATCAGCCCTGAGTGCTCACTGGAAGGACAGATCCTGAAGCTGAGGCTCCAGTACTTTGGCCACCTCATGAGAAGAGAAGACTCCCTGGAAGAGACCCTGATGTTGGGAAAGATGGAGGGCACAAGGAGAAGGGGACGACAGAGGATGAGATGGTTGGACAGTGTTCTCGAAGCTACCAGCATGAGTTTGACCAAACTGCGGGAGGCAGTGGAAGACAGGAGTGCCTGGCATGCTCTGGTCCAGGGGGTCACGAAGAGTCGGACACGACTAAACGACTAAACAACATCACAACAAACTTAATTCTCTCCTCTTAGGCAAAGATCATAAGACAAGACGGCTGGTAGCCAGATTCTGCACCCAGATTTGTAGGCACAGATCATCCTCTAGAATAAAATAGCTTACTAGGAAAATGCTGAAGTTGCCCTTTGGGGCGCCTCAGGGTCAATTTTTTATGGTAGCCCAAATCTCAGTTGTACGGGTGTATGTATAAATCTCTATTTTAACTCATGAGCTATTGCTGCAATCTGTTCCGATTGTATATTTTATCTTTATGAACACTGTTTTTATTGTGTTATGTTATGTGAGCTGGTCTTTGACCGTAATAAATTATCTATCTATCTATCTAGATAAATAGGTACTGCTGCGTCAGGAAGGTAAACAGCGCTTCTGTGCACTCTGGTTTCCGTCACAGTGTTGAATTGCCAAACCAGACATGACCCAGAAAGCTGTCTGTGGACAAACGCCAGCTCCCTTGGCCTGAAAGCGAGATGAGTGCTGCAACCCCATAGTCGTCTTTGACTGGACTTCACCGCCCAGGGGTCCTTTACCTTTTACCTTTTCTAAAAACCTCTATGGAATGTCTCCTGCCATCTCCAAGTGGCTTATATCTCACCGTGTTGTTCATAGTTCATTTTGTTTATTATTGTTATAGCCCATATTTTTCTCTTCCATTTGACCTCTAATTCTTTGCTGTTGAGATCTGTTATGTTGGCAAGAGTTGGGTAATTGAACAAAGAGAGCCCTTCTTCCTAACTTGATGGTTAGCTTGTAAATTTGGGTGGGTGGCCACTATTGTTGAAACTCTGTGTGTTTTACACATTGAATTTATGCCACAAATTCATTTGCCAGATGCAATGGGAGTTACAGAACAAATCCAACTTTGACTGAAGTTGGGCCACCTAGCTGAAATACCTTTAGTGCTTGCTTAGGAACGCAAACAATCTTGCAAAGAAGGAATGGTTAACCCTATTCCAAAAATTGTTGACTGCGGGCCATGCTGGGCTGATGTGGGTTAGGAATCTAACATCTGAAGGTCCACAAGTACTCCATCTTTGGTGTAGACCAGGGGTCAGCAAACCTTTTCAGCAGGGGGCCGGTCCACTGTCCTTCAGACCTTGTGGGGGGCCGGACTATATTTTTTGGGGGGTGGAAATGAACGAATTCCTATGCCCCACAAAGAACCCAGAGATGCATTTTCAATAAAAGCACTCATTCTACTCATGTCAAAACACCAGGCAGGCCCCACAAATAACCCAGAGATGCATTTTAAATAAAAGGACACATTCTACTCATGTAAAAACATTCCCGGACCATCCGCGGGCTGGATTTAGAAGGCAATTGGGCCGGATCTGGCCCCCAGGCCTTAGTTTTCCTACCCATGGTGTCGACTAATATGCCCTCTATATCCCCCATACTAGCAGCTCAGCTACCACACCAGCTCATTTGTATGAGATATTGTTGCACCGATACAGTTTGTAACTTTGTTGTGCAGAATTAGCCATTCCCATATATTGGGAACACCTCTCACCCCACAAAGGGCTTATCCGATTTATACATTGTCAACAGGAAACCTACTGGAGAGCAGCAGGCTTAGACAATCTCAATAAGAACAGTTTAAAATGTGCGAGCAAATACCTGCTGACATAAGCCTCTCTCCCCCTTACCACACTTCCTTAGGGTAATAAAAAGCCATTCTGAGTTTAGTGTCTTCCATATGCAAATGATCTAGCAGCTTATTTAATTACTCCAGCGCAGAGTTGGGATGCACATCGACTATCAAGGTTGTCTCACTTCCACCTACAACATTTTTAAAATGTATATCAGGCAGTTTGTCCACTCTGCAGACAGTTTTTCCGGGTCATGTGGCCGGCATGACTAAGCTTCTGGCGCAACAGAACACCGACACCAGAGCAGCACACGGAAACGCCGTTTACCTTCCCACCGGAGCGGTACCTATTAATCTGCTTGCACTTTTGGGGTGCTTTCGAACTGCTAGGTTGGCAGGAGCTGGGACCGAGCAATGGGAGCTCACCCCATTGCGGGGATTCAAACTGCGACCTTTTGATTGGCAAGCCCAAAGCTCAGTGGTTTAGACCACAGCTCCACCCGTGTCCCACAGAAAAATGTAATTAGATGCACATATATATATGGAAAAATTGGAAAGGGGGGGGGGGAGTCCAAGGGTTCTAAGTAATCCCAGGAGTGTAACAATTGAAAATGATGTGAATGTATAAAAACACTGTTAAAAAATTAAAATAAAATATTTTTTAAAAACGAGTGGTCACCTTCAAAGGTAGCCCCATGTACTGAGCATGGCAGTAGTCCAAGCGGGAGATAACCAGAGCATGCACCACTCTGGCGAGACAGTCTGCAGGCACTTAGGGTCTCAGCCTGAGTACCAGATGGAGCTGGTAGACAGCCGCCCTGGACACAGAATTGACCTGCACCTCCATGGACAGCTATGAGTCCAAAATGACTCCCAGGCTGCGCACCTGGTCCTTCAAGGTCGGGACCTTACAAACCTCAGGTAAGTGCCTGGAACCCCTGGAATCTCGCACCACCCAGAGATTGAGGTGGTGTGCAAGACTTTGGTGTGCAGTGCAGCCTCAGTCCTTGCACAGAGACAGGATATAGAAGGAATGTCACCTCTCCATGCAACGTGACAAAGTCAATTTACAAACCCGCAGTGTGAGAAACGCAAACACACAAGGCTTAATGAGCCAGGATGTGAAACTGAGAGATGACATTTCAGGGCTGCAAAGTTTTTACAGAACAAGGTTATTCAACACCAGAACCTAAGCAGCTAACAGAAGAGGACCTGCTCCGTGGAAGCGTTAGAAGTTGCTTTCTAGTGAGTCATACCTTTGGCTCACCTGGCTCAGTGTTGCATGCAATGACAAACATGGCAGTTCTCCACGATTTATGGCAGGGACTATCTCTCTCTTAGCCAGACTTAGCACCTTCTGCGTCCAACACAGATGCTCTACCACTGAGCTATGGCCATAGCTGTCAACTTACAGATTTGAAAATAAGGGACCAGCAGCCTTGAAAATAAGGGATCAGCAGCCAAAATAAGGGATTTTCCAAGCACAGGTATGTTCAACTTCTGAGCCCCTCCGAGCCAAAGGCAGAAAGCCCAGCCAGCAGCCAAACGAAGCCTCAAGCGGTGGTTCCCACAGCGCAGCAACCCGACAAAGGGGATGCAGCAAGGAAAACCATTGTCACCTCTCCGCTGGGAAGCGCTGAGCAAAGGCGAGTCCCCAGGCAACGTGGCCGATTTGATCGGCACAAGGCATGCAAGCTCCACCCCCCAGTCGTTCTTAGACTCCTTATTGGGTGAGCAACGCAGCCAAGCAACACAGTTGGAGCCTCCCTCCTCCCTGGCCGTCAGGGAGGGAGGGAGAGGAGCTGCTTCCTTTGAAACCCGGGAAATTTAAGGGACATCATCAATAAGGGACAGCAGCGGGACACGGCGCTGGGATAAGGGAGTTTCCCATCAAATAAGGGACGGTTGACAGCTATGGCTATGGCCTTCTCCATATCACTGTCAATAATCAATAATCACCATCACCAAGTTGGACTACCTATGGAGCCAACTATCCAACATTTCAGTTGTGCAGACTGTCATCCTCAGACCCAGAGACAACAGTGCCTTCTCCAGAGTGACCCTAGGAGCCAATCCTCAGTTTCCAGCTCACCCTCTTTCACTCTGATTGACTCCATTCAGCACAAAGAGCGAATGGAGACTTCTCAGTGATGAAAAGGTTCTCTTTCCTGCTGAACCAGGCAGAGGGCCTTCTCAGTAGTGGCACCCGCCCTGTGGAACACCCTCCCATCCGATGTCATAAACAACTATCTGACATTTAGAAGACGTCTGAAGGCAGCCCCCTTTAGGGAAGTTTTTAATGACTGATGTTTTAATGTATTTTTAATCTTTGTTGGAAGCCGCCCAGAGCAGCTGGGGAAACCCAGCCAGATGGAAGGGGTATAAATAATAAATTATTATTATTATTATTATTATTATTATTTAGGCTCTAGGATGCTGGAGACGGGGACCCTGTTACAGTAAAGGGTCTTCAACCCCCTGTGACCCCAAACCACCACACCTCTGCCTTTAACTAGTTCTTGTGGCTACTTTTGTTTTCCTATCCAGTTGGGTGTCCTAGGCCTAACCAAGTGAGGACCTGTTTCTTACAAGAAATGTACCATGTTATTAAGGAGGACAGACTGGTGAAAAGGGGGTAATCTGGGCATCACTTTCTTGCCCAGGGAAATACCACATCAAAGACAGCTGTAATTCTGAACAGGTCCTTCCCATTTCAAAACCTAAGACAGCTCCTTTGGGGAGATTAATGTTCATCAAGAAGGCTGAGGGACCAGAAACTGGCAACAACATCACTATAATGTCCCCTCACAGTGCTACAGCTGCAAGTGTTCCCTGGGAAGAGGGATTAATTGATAAGTAATTAATTGATTGATACAGTTCTGGGAACTCTCAGAGCCCTTAACAAGCTACACTTCCCAGAATTCTTTAGGGCAAGCAATGACTGTTTAAATTGGCAGGATACTGCTTTACATGTAAAATGTAGGTGGGGTTATAGTCTAACTTTTATAGTCAGCTTTGTGCCAGCAAATCAGAACGAATGTTGAATAACTAGGTTGTCTACAGTAGCCCTTTCCTAACTACCCCCCCACACACTTTTTTTAAAAGTGGATTTGTCGTGACCAAGTGCTTTGACCCGCTTTAATTTAATTTAATCTAAATTTCTGGTGTGTGATTGAATCCCGCCCACTAAATACGGACGGTTTGGAGGTGACCTAAATTGGAATGGGGAGCTGATTATAAGGTTGTGTGCTGCTTATTTGGTCACCTAATCAAGGTTTGAATTTGCACATTAGCAACCCACTGGGGCAGGGATTATAACATAAACAGAAGGACCACCGGTTTCCTTTGCTGATCATCTTTAGGGGGGCTGATGTGCTTTGAGTTGCAGGTGCAAGGATTACTGCTGGTGCAACAGGGCTTTCCCCCTTTTCTCCCGCAGTGAGTGCCCCTTGCCACCCCCCAGATCTGCTCCACAGGGTTGAGGGAGAACAGATTTAGGGCAGCAGGAAAAGGGGAGAATTCCATTTCACAAGGAGCTATCGGAACGCTCACCTTAGCACTGTGATGGATTTTAATTGGTTATAAACATGAGTTCCTAGAAATATGCTGGAATCCTTATGCAAATACGTTACAAAGCTAAATGTAAATATATTTTGCTGGCAAGATCCTAACAGACAATGCCCAGAGCTGGTAGCTCAATTTTGGTTTAACATGGATTGCCTTCCACAACTAATTTCGAGTCTATTCAGTCGATGGTGATGATGGAATAGGACGTCCTTATTTTCATCAGAGAAATGTTGAAGGGTATGGTGTTAGATAGTTATCGCCTCATCACTAATTGAGTGGTACCTCGGGTTATGAACTTAATTCGTTCAAGAGGTCTGTTCTTAACCCAAAACCGTTCTTAACCTGAGGCGCGCTTTCGCCAATGAGGCCTCCCACCGCCGCACGATTTCTGTTCTCATCCTGGGGCAAAGTTCTCAACCCGAGGTACTACTTCCGGGTTAGCGGAGTTTGTAACCCAAAGCATTTGTAACCTGAAGTATTTGCAACCTGTATAGTGGAACCTTGGTTCTCAAACGCCTTGGTACTCAAAAATTTCGGCTCCTGAACGCTGAAAACACGGAAGTAAGTGTTCTGGTTTTTTAACGTTTTTTGGAAGCCGAACGTCCGATGCGGTTGTCGGCTATTGTTTCCAGGGCGCCTGCGCCGATCAGAAGCTGTACCTTGGTTTTCAAATGTTTTGGAAGTCGAACGGACTTCCAGAACGGATAACAGTGGTACCTCAGGTTAAGAACTTAATTCGTTCTGGAGGTCTGTTCTTAACCTGAAACTGTTCTTAACCTGAAGCACCACTTTAGCTAATGGGGCCTCCTGCTGCCACTGGAGCACAATTTCTGTTCTCATCCTGAAGCAAAGTTCTTAACCCGAGGTAATATTTCTGGGTTAGCCGAGTCTGTAACCTGAAGTGTATGTAACCCGAGGTAGCACTGTATGTTCGAGAACCAAGGTACCACTGTATCCCTTTTTAATGCAAGGTACTTCTCCTCCTCCTCCTCCTCCTCCTCCTCCTCCTCCTCCTCCTCCTCCGCCTCCTCTGTTTGTCTGTTGTCTGTCTGTCTGTCTGTCTGTCAGCCTGCCTGCCTGCCTGCCTCCCCCCCTCCCTCATGCAGACAGCCCAGAGGAGCAGCCCTGGGGAGTACACTGGTGGGTTGGCTCCTAGCCACTCCAAGCCAGAGTGCAAGAGGCACACCCTGGGCCTCCACCCTAGGCAGGCACCGGCCTAGACCTAGGTATGCCGCTGTCTGCACCTGACCAAGGAAAGAATTTGGCCCACCTTCCACTTTGGTAAGCATCAGTGGGTAGGCAATCAGGTGCAATCTTGTCTCTGCTTCTCCCTAGGAACTGTTTGGGATGTGCATAAAAGATGCAATATTTGGGGGGATGGGGGAAGGTTTGCAGAAGTCCAGAATGAGTTCCCCAAACTTTCAGTACATGCGCATAAACATTTGACATTTACGTTACCGAACTGTGTTAGACGTTAAATGATGAGATGCAAAGGCATATTAGGCCATTTTAGATGTAGCAGAGGTGTATTGGCATGCATTTATGAAATACTGATGGAAGTGGAATCTAAGCGTAATAAATTCAAGATGCAATGGGGAAAGATATTAAAATCAGTTTCTCAGATTGGAAAAAAAAATGGAAATATATTTATAAAGCGGGATTAATGGATACATTGAATGTGGCATTTAAAGAAAGCTTCTGTAAGATAATCTCACAGTGGGTACTGCGAGCCGGCAAAGGTTGAATGAAATGTACAGACACAAATGTAATGTATGTTTGAGATGTAGGAAAAAGATGAAAGAGGCTGATTTTCTCCACCGTATTTCGTGGAGCTGGAAAGTTGCAAAACCATTTGGAATGAGAATTACTGACAAAATGTTACAGAAGATAAATCTGTTTTTTCTCCAAGAGCAATACTTCTGAATTATATATATATATGATGATTGAAAGTATGCTCACAGCTGCAAAGAGGGTTTTGCCCCAAACTGGAAAAAATCTAAGGCTGCTGAGTCCTGACACAGAACGTCAGCATCCAATATCCCATATTATTTTCAGATAATGAACACAGCAGCTGTACACATGCCATCAGATAGAGAAAATGGGTTGAAATGGTGGGGGAAATGTATGGGTTTTAGGAAAGGACCTACAGAACTGTGTGAGACATCAAATATTATACATTTTATGTGAATTTTCTTTCTCTCTCATCTTGAGTTTGATTTAGATAGCTAAAGGATGTTGTAAAGAATCATTTGAAAATGTGGATGTGTTCAGTCTGCATATTTAACTCAAAGGCTTTTGCAATAATTCGCCATATTTTGGTTGACCCTCATAAAAGATATTGCCAATCTATGGGGTTTGGAGCTTCTTATAGACCTGCATGGCTGCCTTTGTATGATATTATATTATAAAGGTAAGGTATTTTAGCTTTTTTACATCTTAAAAAGCAGAGACAGCACCTTGCCGACAAAGATCCGTATAGTTAAAGCTAAGGTTTTCCCAGTAGTGATGTATGGAAGTGAGAGCTGGACCAGAAAGAAGGCTGATCGCCGAAGAATGGATGCTTTTGAATTATGGTGCTGGAGGAGACTCTTGAGAGTCCCATGGACTGCAAGAAGATCAAACCTATCCATTCTGAAGGAAATCAGCCCTGAGTGCTCACTGGAAGGACAGATCCTGAAGCTGAGACTCCAATACTTTGGCCACCTCATGACAAGAGAAGACTCCCTGGAAAAGACCCAGATGTTGGGAAGGATTGAGGGCACAAGGAGAAGGGGACGACAGAGGACAAGATGGTTGGATAGTGTTCTCGAAGCGACTAACATGAGTTTGACCAAACTGCGGGAGGCAGTGGAAGACAGGAGTGCCTGGCATGCTCTGGTCCAGGGGGTCACGAAAAGTCGGACACGACTAAATGACTAAACAACAAAACATTATATGATATATGATAATAATTTAAAACTACCCTTGATGAAATTTCTTCTTCCACAAAATTACTAAAGGAGTTTTGTCTACCTAGGTGTTTGAGAAGCACAACAACCCAATGGTTCCCAACAGGGTGCCAACTTGAATAAAATATTGGGGAGGGGGCAGGTAAGCCCCACTTGGCATAACAGATCACATGACACAGTGCACCCACACCATTTGAATGGCAGTGTCCATCAACTTGGGGGGGGGAGGTTCCAGCCATCTCAAATATTCTTTTGGGGGGCCGAAGGGACCTTGGCCCCTAGGAGTTAGCTCCTAGGGTTCCCAAATTTCCCCATGTGTGGACCACTTGAAAATCGCTGAGGATCGCAGCAGACCATTTTTTTCTGCCTGCTATAGCAATTGTAGATGCTGTCTGTTTTTTAATTGCATTTTTATTGCCTCCTCCATTTCTTCTATTGGATTTTATTGGATTGCAATGTGAGTTCTATGGTAAGTGTTCTTCACAGATTCACCGCAAATCACCGAAACGAAGCTCACAGACCACTGGTGGTCTGTTGAGGACCACAGTTTGGGAACCATGACCAATGCCAGATTTACATATAAGCTAAACAAGCTATAGCTTAGGGTCCCACTTTCTTGGGCCCCCCAAAAAAATTAGAAGGGAAAAAACCTGGATGTACATTTCCAAAATACAGTGGTACCTCGGGTTACATACGCTTCAGGTTACATACGCTTCAGGTTACAGACTCTGCTAACCCAGAAATAGTACCTCGGATTAAGAACTTTGCTTTAGGATGAGAACAGAAATCGTGCGGTGGCAGCAGGAGGCCCCATTAGCTAAAGTGGTGCTTCAGGTTAAGAACAGTTTCAGGTTAAGAACGGACCTCCGGAACGAATTAAGTACTTAACCCGAGGTACCACTGTATAAGATAAAAAACAAATAAAAAAAACCCTACATACAGCAACAGTGTTTTGGGTTGTGTTGGCTCCTTTGATGTAAGTAATGGGCCCCGCCTGCTAGCCTGCTCCCTAAAATATCACTGGTTTGCTTATTTCTATATACAGTGGGACAGAGGGACACGGGCGGCACTGTGGTCTAAACCACTGAGCCTTTTGGGCTTGCCGATCTAAAGGTTGGCGGTTCGGATCCCCGCGACGGGGTGAGCTCCCGTTTCTCGGTCCCAGCTCCTGCCCACCTAGCAGTTCGAAAGCATGCCAAAAATGCAAGTAGATAAATAGGTACAGCTCCGACGGGAAGGTAAACAGTGTCTCCGTGCGCTGCTCTGGTTTCACCAGAAGCAGCTCAGTCATGCTGGCCACATGACCTGGAAAAACTGTGGACAAACGCCGGCTCCCTTGGCCTGTAAAGCGAGATGAGCACTGCAACCCCAGAGTCGTTCACGACTGGACTTAACTGTCAGGGGTCCTTTACCTTTACCTTTATATACAGTGGTACCTTGGTTCTCAAACTTAATCTATTCCGGAAGTCTGTTCCAAAACCAAAGCTTTCCAATTAATAATTATTTCACTATTAATATACTTCTTCTTAATTGTATTTCACTATTAATGTACTTCTTCTTAATTATATTTCAGTTCAAGAATTACTATGATAAAATACATATTTTGTTATGTGCAAATGCCTTTAGATACCTATTAGATACCATAAATTACCATATGGCATATATTCAACACAAAAAACAGCGACAATTTGTTGTTGACAAAGGACAGCTGGACATAGAAAGGGCCCCATTACCTTCAGCAGCTTAGGGCCTCATCAAACCTAAATCCGGCCCTGACTGTGACATAGGCAATCTGCAAAAGAGGACCAGACAGTTACTTTCGACATCTTTCATTGTCTCAAGTAGGAACCAAGAGGTGGGGAGATTCAAGAAAAGAACCTTGAATTGTTTACAGAATGACAGGTGGAGCAGGAATCACTTTTGCTCTGCTTACTTGACCTCCTTTACGAAGAGGAAATAGAACAGAAAATCCCCAACTCATGCAATCACGGGCACATGTGTTCGATAGGGTTGAACTATTTTATTTAAGGAGGGAGGGAGCAGGAAATGATGTACTTGCTCTTCTTATTGACTAGCGTTTATTTGTAAAGAAAAGAAACACAATTGTTTCTAGCTCACCCAACTTTTTAAAGCTGTACAAATACCATTGAAAGTAACAACGGCTGTGTACGGACCATTCATTTAAAGGACATGACAGCCCCCAAAGGACATTGGAAGCCACAGTTTGTTAGGAGTACTGGGGATTGCAGCTCTAAACTACAGTCTCCAAGATCCTTTGGGAAAGTGGGAAATGTGGTTTGTCAAGGGTTCTGGCAATTGTCACTCTGTGAGGTCTAAACTACAGTTTCCGGGATCTGAGTGGTTCAAGTGCTTTAAATGGTGTGTACCAACGACACGTCCCGAAACTGTTCCGTGTCTGCAAGCCCATTCCTATGCAAAGCTAGGCATGTCAAAATGCATTGAAAACAATGGAGAGAGGAGGTGGCCCTATTTTCCAGCGACAGTACCGTATTTACAGAAGCCATCCTGGTTTCTGATTTGATCCCAGGATGTCCCACTTTCCCTTAGGACGTCCCTGTTTTCATCGGAGAAATATTGGAGGGTATGGAGTTATGTAACCCCTAAAACAAGGAGATAAGTAACTAGACATTAGAAGACATCTGAAGGCAGCACTGTATAGGGAAGTTTTTAAAAAAATGTTTAATGCTTTATTGTGCTTTTATATATGTTGGAAACCGCCCTGAGTAAATGGGGCAACCCAGTGAGTTGTGTGGGGTATAAATAATACAATTATTATTATTATTATTATTATTATTATTATTATTGAATAGGACGTCCCTATTTTCATCAGAGAAATCTTGGAGGGAAGCCGCTCAGAGTGGCTGGGGCAACCCAGTCAGACAGGTGGGGTATTATTATTATTATTATTATTATTATTATTATTATTATTATTTTATTATTATTTTATTATTATTATTAACAATAACAATAATAATAGAATAGGACATCTCTATTTTTGTTGGAGGGTATGTGATACATGGCTGCAAACTTATGGCGTGCTTATTTAGTTAGGACACTATTCAATGCACTCTAATTCTGGAGCTGTTGTTTTAAGAACAATTACCTTTAGATTACAGGTTATTAGACAATCCTATTCAGAGGCGGGTTCTGCAAGTTCAGAATTGCCTGACCCAGCCTGTGGGGTGTTCTATCCTTTCTTAATCATGGAAATCTTTTTTACAGTCCCTGTTCCTATGCCTCAAAAAGGCATAGGCATTTGAGAAGCAAAACCTTTACCTGGTATGGAGATGCTTTCAGAAAATGCTATGCCTGTTCAGTGTCTGTGTAAACTGCTAGTGAGGGCAGAGGAAGTAGACCTGATTAGGGAAAACCCAAGCAGTGGCATACAAACACCTCAGGGCAATTTCCTCACACCTAAAAAGAAAGGCCAACAAAGTATTTCATTGTTTCAATGTCTGCTTTGTCATGAAGGTTGTGTAAGGGATTGATCCTTGCCCTAATTTTAGGCAAATGAGCTCTAATTTGCCATGCCCCAAAGACATGATGCAGTGCGACTGCACCAAGGGCTGTGGCGTGCAAAAGGCAGTGCAACTGTGTTGGCGGCTGGAGTGTGCAATTTCCCCATTGACCCCAGTCACGTCTGTGGATCTGCTTCACCGTCTTTGATTGGGGAGAAGGCAAAGGCAAGTGAGAGGCAAAGAATTAAGTCTTAAGAGAACTAAAACCTAGGCAAAAAGTGTGGCAGTCACATGTACACATGGTTGGGGGGGTTGTTATAAGAATTTGAAGGACTTATATATATAAAATAGATGTTCCTAAATGTACCAAGCAAACACATACAAATATGCAAACCACATGTCTGAAACCCACAGCAAAGTCCTGAAACCATTTTCTCTCTCCCAAAATGACCTCAAATATTTATCTGCAAGGTCAAAGGAAATGGGAAATCTCCCCATTGTCTCTTTCACAAATCCTGTCTTAAGGGCACATTTAAGATATGAATAGGGTGTGAGCCTATGACATGGATTCAGGAACTGAGTAACAAAACAGTGGCCAGGATGCCCAGGTAATCCAATCAAGCAACCTAGCAGACAAGAGAAAAAAACAACACACTCAGATCTCTGTTGTAGACAGCCTTTTCTGTGATGTATGTATTATGTTTCTGGGGGGTGGCCTTGGGCTACACCCCTTCTGTTCTTAGTAGCTCAGAGAAGGTATGGGAACCTTCAAGCTTCAAAGAGGTTCAGAAGTTAACCTCTAAAGAGAAAACATTAACCTCTAAAGAAGTTAACCTCTAAAGAGAAAACATTTGCTCAGTTTAGGAATCAAAATGGTTCCAGGTTGGTCTTTCTGTGCTGATCTATGTACGGGCTTGGTTGGTACGCTTATGAACATTACCATATATCTAAGACCTCAAAATTCCTATCACACCTGACCATTAGGTCCAGTCGCGAACCAGAGGTTAACTTCTGAACCATTCCCACCACCCTTCTGAGTAATACCCCTCCCCACCTTCTCACTATATAGAAGGGTCTGGCAACTTCTGTTTCAGTGTATCTGAAGAAGTGTGCTTGCACACGAAAGCTCATACCAAGAACTAACTTAGTTGGTCTTTAAGGTGCTACTGGAAGGAATTTTTTTGTTTTTCCTCTAAAGATGCTGAGCCTTGGCTTAATGCCATGAAGGCTGAAGTTGATTCAGCCCCAAGGGCCATGATGGCTTTTGTCTCCCTGGCAGTATCCCAACAACAGGTTATGGGCGCAGCAGAAGCGTCCTGGGCCCATAACCTGTTGTTGGGATACTGCCAGGGTGGCAGTATCCCAACAGTTTCTGGGGGTGGTCTTGGACTCCAGGGCGGGGAATTTAAAATGTCTATAAAAGGGCTTGCACACCTTTGTTCTGGGTCCTCCTGAAGGAATGGGTTATGCCCTGGGTTATATCTTATGTCCTGACCACAAAGACCACAGACCCAGTCTGGGAACAGCACCAGAGTGTGTTCTCAGAGATGATGACCTCTTGCTCCGAGATAAGAGTAGGAACAGGAAGATCCTTTTATGGTCAGAAGTACAGGAAGGAATACCCTTTTATGGTCAGAAGTATAGGAAGGAATACCCTTTTATGGTTAAGAATACCAGAGCAGGAACATATGTGATGTCAACCTGCATACATAGGCTGACGTGGTTGGATTCCTAGGGAAGGAGGGAGAGGGTGCCTGGAGGATATATATACTGTATGAAATTTCTCATTTCTTTGGACTTGCTGTGAACTGATCACGCAAGTGCCTTCTGCATTCCGGAGAGCAGAATAAACTCTTTCTTTGAACCAAGCTCGGTGTCATTTGACTTCCTTCCTCCCGTCCGGGAGCAACGCAGACCCAATCGGTGAACTCCAATAAGGCTACACTCCTCCTCTCTCCTGTGTGTGGGGGGAGCACCCTGTTGCAACAGCTTTAATAAAGATCAGGCTTATAGCCGCTTTGCTTTTGTACATCCTGGTCTGGTCTCTGTTCATTTCCCGACCAGTTTGAGCCTTAAAAGGCAGGCTCCCTCCGAAGGTCCAGTCTTCCTTAAGAAGCTGAACCCCTTGAAGGGACCCCATTTTTATTCTTATTTCAGGGTGGTTTGTAGTCAGTGGGAACAGGCAGTGATCAATGCACTTCTTAATTGGCCAGTGAAATTATTTTGCTTTTAGGTGACAGTCGCTGCCTGGTCGTAGATGATGATGATTTCTTCCCCCTAAACTCACTTCGCTACGTCTCCCTCCTCCCAGCCCCCCATAAACATGTGTGCAATATTTAGCAGATTGGATTTCATGCACTTGATGCATCGGACTTTCAGCTTTTAAGCCGCTGCGGGAATTTTCATACTAGCCTAGGAGCGCTTCTACAATACTAACGCAACATGCACATGAAAGCAGCTTAATTCCAGCTGTCTGATTGGTTAACTCCATCACTGGGGCTCTCGGTTGATGGATATAAATGAAGTGGCTTGCACTGCCCCCATTCCCATTGGATAGAAAGAGTAGCTCGGCTTCCAATTGGTTAAATGTAGATACTCTCCTTTTCTGTTGGTTTTCTTTTGGGTCCTATGCTTAAAGATATCCAAGAGCCTATACAGAGTCCTTACATAGGTTCCCTATTGGTAGGAGAAGATAACAGAGGCCAACCAGAGAATATTGAGAAGCAAAGCAGCTAGTGAGCCTGATCTTTATTGATCTGTTGCAACAGGGTGCTCCCCTCACCCACATGAGTGGAAGAGGAACCCAGAAAAATGGTGTGCAGGGCCTTATAAAGACTTTTGAAATTGCCACCCTGTAGATCAAGACCACCCCCAGAAACATCATACATCCATCACAGAAGGGGTGTAACCTAAGACCACCCCTCAGATACATCATACCTATATCACAAAAAAGGCGGTCTAAAACAGAAATTTTGAATGTTGTTTTTCTCCTGCCATTGTTTATCTCCTGTCTGGCAGGTTACTTGATTGGATTGCCTGGGGAGCCTGGCCAGTCTTTTGTAATGATAAATACTTAGTTCCTGGGCCAGATCACAGGCTCACACCCTATTCATATCTTAAAAGTGCCCTTAAGACAGGATTTGCGGGGAAAGAGACAATGGGGAGGATTCCCACTTTGACCTTGCAGAGAAAACATTTGCTCAGTTTAGGAATCAAAATGGTTCCAGGTTGGTCTTTCTGTGCTGATCTATGTACGGGCTTGGTTGGTACGCTTATGAACATTACCATATATCTAAGACCTCAAAATTCCTATCACACCTGACCATTAGGTCCAGTCGCGAACCAGAGCAGCGCACGGAAGCGCCATTTACCTTCCCGCTGGAGCAGTACCTATTTATCTACTTGCACTTTGATGTGCTTTCGAACTGCTAAGTGGGCAGGAGCTGGGACCGAACAACGGGCACTCACCCCATCGTGGGGATTTGAACTGCCGACCGTCTGATTGGCAAGGCCTAGGCTCTGTGGTTTAGACCACAGCGCCACCCGCGTCCCATTACATTAGTGTGTACCAAACCTAAATTTCCTGGAGATGGTGAACCTATGCCTGGATTGTACTTCTTACCCATGTTACGGTAAAATCTGGGTGCGGGGCTACTCTGCCACCCAGCTCGTCGGACTAAGTCCGCGGGTCCCTGTGGAAGAAAAATGAGCTCAGCCGGAGACAGGAGCAAAACTGCAGAAGATCCAAGTTTATTGCGCAACAGGTTCAAGGCGAGATTGAACAACGAGAAAGGGGTGACATGAACTTTTGAAATTTTCCTCCATGTCCCAGAATACAGTGCAAAATACATCCCAGTTACATCATGAATACATTAAGAAGAGGTTGGGTTACACAGATTACATCACAAATACATTAGGAAGAGGTTGGGTTACACCGGATTAACATATGGAGGAGGGAGGGGGGAATATGCAGAGCTGGAGATATGCGCAGATAAGCACATCCTGAGAAGACAATGGTCCATGTATGCATAGTCTGTCACCTGGCATCGGCCCGGAGGAAGGGCTTGGCAGAGCTATTTGACAGGATTAGGGCCTTGACACCTTGCTTGAGGGATTATGGAGGACAGGGGAGGTGTCCTGGAGTCCTAGAGAAATTGAGCAAATTGGCACGTTGATTTTCTATGAATTTTATAGATTTTAGTCCCTTTTGACATTGGCAATTGGAAATAAATGGATATATTGTAGCGAAGAAGAAGGTGAAGAAGAAGACATGCCCCCCCCCTTCCGTATCACCCAATAATAATAACTGCTAGGTGGGCAGGAGCTGGGACCGAACAATGGGAGCTCACCCCGTTGCGGGGATTCGAACCACCAACCTTCCGATCGGCGAGGATTCAAACTGCCAACCTTCTGATCGGCAAGCCCTAGGCTCTGTGGTTTAGACCACAGCGCCACCCGCGTGGCACCCTGGTGTGCCTTGAATGATGGTCAGGGGTGCTGTGGGCAACCCTGGGCTCTGTCCCTCTTTCCTTCTCTCCCTCCTCTGATGCTTTCTCACACCTCTGCCTCTCAAAGGCTTGCACCCCTGTTTGTAGCCAGGACAGCTACTGCAGCTATCTCCTCAGGTGAATGGTGCCTCGGGGGGGGGGGGGGGCTGGCCAGGGGGTTCTCTACAGGCCCTGTAGGGCAGAGTGAGGACGCAGCTCTCTTTGGGGCAGAAGGGAGTGGTGCTCAGAGACCAGGGGTGGCATCTGCGGCTACCCAGAAGACTCCCAAGGAGTGGGGAGAGGAGAGGAGGCTGAGGGAACACTCCACAAGGGAGGGTGTTTGCAAAGGGGTGAGGGGCTGCCGGCTCTGCAGGCAAGGGGTGACCCAACTGGGCCCCTGAGCCCCACAGGGGTGCTGCAGAAAGAAGGTTGTTGGTCAAGGGATCCATGGACCCCAAAAGGTTGAAAACCTCTGGGCTTAGGGGATTGCTGCATTCTAATACTGGAAATTATAAAAACTCTTAGTGTTGCAGCATGTGATGAGTCACACCCTGGCCGGCACTTTCTTGATCTCCTGCCCTCGGGCAGAAGATATAGAAGTAGGATTAGTCGAACAACAGGGCAAAGAACAGCTTCTATCCGTGGGCTGTTAGGCTGCTGAATGAAAAGATAACAAGAGGGCAACTGATTTCGGGTTTGGTGGGTGTGCGTCAGTAAACGAGGGGAATTAAGACTAAGAGAGCTGAGTGGGGGGTGCTCGTGTAATCTCACTGTACAGTGGTACCTCAGGTTAAGTACTTAATTCGTTCTGGAGGTCCGTTCTTAACCTGAAACTGTTCTTAACCTGAAGCACCACTTTAGCTAATGGGACCTCCTGCTGCCGCCACTGCACGATTTCTGTTCTCACCCTGAAGCAAAGTTCTTAACCCGAGGTACCATTTCTGGGTTAGCGGAGTCTGTAAGCTGAAGCGTCTGTAACCTGAAGCGTCTGTAACCCAAGGTACCACTGTATACAAATTGTACAAGTGACAATAAAGTATTTCAATTATTGCTGTTATAATTGCAAAAGCATTTATTGCAGACCTTGGAAAGTAGGGTGCAATAGAAGCCTGGTATCTGAATTCTATTCTGTTGGGTTCAAACTCTTTTAATGATAATAATCCTCTCCAAATAGCATTTTCATAACGTCATTTAGTACGGACATCTTTGAAATCAAACCATGTGGAACGACGGAGAACTGAGCTATATCCTGGCAGAATTAACACTGCTTAAACCTTGCTGTTTCATAAGCACCATTAGGTTCTTCGCCTCAGTAACGGCAAGGTAGGCAAACTATAAGTCAGTGGAAATGTCTAAAACGTTTTTAAAACTCCAAAGAAACGTTCTACCTTTTGGCAGAAACCCCCCAGGGCTCTCAGAACGCGCCAAATCTCGAGTTTGAATTTGATTGGCCGATTCAGCCTGCCATTTACCCACCCAATCGGGGATAAGGGGGTGGAGCCTAACTGTTTCAGGCTGAAGTTTCCCCTCCGGTCGGATTCTACACTACATAAACAGAAAGCCAGCGCCGAGCTACTTCACTTCGGGGAGACGTTGGAAAGAGCCAGTCATGTCTGGTCGTGGCAAAGGAGGCAAGGGGCTCGGCAAAGGAGGCGCCAAGCGCCACCGCAAGGTTCTCCGAGATAACATCCAGGGCATCACCAAGCCCGCCATCCGACGTTTGGCTCGCCGAGGCGGAGTCAAGCGCATCTCGGGGCTCATCTATGAAGAAACGCGTGGCGTCCTCAAGGTCTTCCTGGAGAACGTCATCCGCGATGCGGTCACTTACACGGAGCACGCCAAGAGGAAGACAGTCACGGCCATGGATGTGGTCTACGCCCTGAAGCGGCAAGGACGCACGCTGTACGGCTTCGGAGGCTAAGCTCCCTACAGCACATAATAGTTCTCAAAAGGCCCTTTTAAGGGCCACTCAAATCTTTCTTAGAAAGAGCTGTAGACACTGCTTAAGAACTTAACTCAAAGCTTTAAAATCTTTAACCACTCCCGGGATGGACCTTAATCCAGGAAAGTCTTTCAAGTGCGGCAAAAAATAAACTAGTTACCCACCCTTTGGGAAGGTTCTAAATCTCAATGGTTTCTAGAGAGTGTTGCGTAATGACCGTGTCAGATGCAAGACCAAGGCTAAAGTTATTCACGAAGTGACTGGTGCCAACCTAACGTACCTTACTGGGTTGTTAGGGTGGGAAGGGCAGGCTGTAAACTGCCTTAAACTACTTGAAGGAAAGGTGGGGTATAAGTAAATAAATGAGCTGGGTTGAATGAGGTGCCACAGGGGAAGTAGGCATGCTTTTTGTTCCCCATTTGCTTCTTTCAAGTTGTACGCAGTTTGAACCAATGAAATGGTGAAATTATCAAATCAGCCAATCAGTGTGTGTGGCAAATATTACAAAATGCATGAGGCCTCATTAATCACAGAATCATAGAATTGTAGAGTTGGAAGGGACCCTGACAATCATCTAGTGCATGGGTAGGCAAACTAAGGCCTGGGGGCCAGATCCCGCCCAATTGTCTTCTAAATCCGGCCCGCAGACGGTCCGGGAATCAGCGTGTTTTTACATGAGTAGAATGTGTGCTTTTATTGAAAATGCACCTCTGAGTTATTTCTGGGGCATAGGAATTCGTTCATTAATTTTTTTCAAAATATAGTCCAGCCCCCCACAAGGTCTGAGGGACAGTGCACCGGCCTCCTGCTGAAAAAGTTTGCTGACCCCTGATCTAGTGAATCCCCCGCAACGCAGGAATATGCAGCTGTCCCATTTGGGAATCGAACTTGCTAATAAAGCATTATGAAGAAAGCCTTAAGTTGCCTGTTTAGAGGGCACCTAACGCAGCGCCTTGTATATATACATGTAATATTTCTGCTTTCGGATACTTACTTATTCCCCCCCCCCTTTTTTTTTTACTTCTGACAATAGATTCCTTTGCCCTTCCCAAAAGCAGGATAGGAGCACAGTCATAAGGATCCGTGCTGCGTGATGCATAAAAGCAATCAGGTATGTTAGATAACATTTATTTAGGGAATTTACTTAAAGACATTCCCATGGATTAGTTACCTAGTCATGCTTTATGAGCAGGGAGCAGGAACTAGGTGGATTTCATGTTTGCCCCATTCAATGCACGCCTGTGGCTGAAACGAAGGATTGAGGATGAGGAGGATGTGTTATAATGGACACTTAGATTCATAGTATTGTAGAGCTGGAAGGGACCCTAAAGTCATCTAGTCACACCCTCAACGCAGGAATCTCAGCTATGGGCTACTATTAAAATGAGGCTGCATTTTAAATTGTATCTTAACCTGTATTTTAAATTGCCCCCCCCCCCCCAATTATGTTTTTATTGTAATTTTACTGGTGTTAGCCGCCCTGAGGCCGGCTCTGGTCGGGGAGGGCAGGGTATAAATAAAATTTTATTATTATTATTATTATTAAAGCATCCAAGACACATGTGAATATGACCTGATTGCTGATAGTCTATGAAAGGTTCACCAAATAAAGAAAAAAGTTTGCTCGCAGTTGTTTTTCTCTCGGTCGGTCGCAGTAATTTTTTTTTTTTACCCGCGAGTAGCAAATGCCTCGGCATCATCCTCTTACATATGTAAAAGAGAGGATTGTAAAATACACGTTTCCTATTGGAAGCCTGCTTTGGCTGCTCTTTCTATTGATCAAAAACGAGAACCTTGCTTTTCATTGGTTGGTTTAAACCCGATGGTCTCTCCAGCCAATCACGGGCCGCGATTTACAAGTCAATGGAACGCATAAAAAGCTGAAAGTTCCCTTTCCGAATTCTAGCTCGCTGCGAGTAGTACGTCGGATTCGATCTCAGAGAAGAACTCAGCTATGTCTGGACGCGGGAAGCAGGGAGGCAAAGCTCGGGCTAAGGCCAAGTCTCGCTCTTCGCGGGCCGGCCTGCAGTTCCCGGTCGGCCGCGTACACCGCCTGCTTCGGAAAGGCAACTACGCCGAGAGAGTCGGTGCCGGGGCTCCGGTTTACATGGCTGCCGTGCTCGAATACCTGACCGCCGAGATCCTGGAGTTGGCGGGCAACGCGGCCAGAGACAACAAGAAGACTCGCATCATCCCTCGTCACCTGCAGCTCGCCATTCGAAATGACGAGGAGCTGAACAAACTCCTGGGCAAAGTGACCATCGCGCAGGGCGGAGTCTTGCCAAACATCCAGGCTGTGTTGTTGCCCAAGAAGACCGAAAGCCACAAGGCGAAAAACAAGTAAAGGCTCCAAACTTTTCGAGCAGCCTGAAAACCAAACGGCTCTTTTAAGAGCCACCCACGGTGTCAAAAGAGGAGCTGCGATTCTGGTTTGCTAAAATCGAGCAAGTAGAAATAAGATATTTAGTGCGTTTTTATACACAAAAGCAGGAGGCTAGTGAATCTTGATTTGGTTAGACTAAAGCTGTTCAGTTATCTAAGAGGGTCAAGCCAGTATAAAAAGACTGAGAGTAATAGTCTTTAAAGTAGACTAGCAATTCCAAATTGTCGAAAAAGGGCTTCCGGGTTACTTCGGACGCCATTTTCTTGTTTTGTTTCATGAGTTGTATTGCTAGAGCCTCACACGCTAGATCAGAGCTTTCCAAACTCGCGACACGTTAGTGTGCCGGCTGCAGTATGTAGGTGTGTCGCGCAAACTTAAAAACAGTTCGCTAGTAAAACTGAATTGCTGTGTCACCAACATAAAAAGTTTGGAAAGCTCTGCTCTAGATTAAGGTTGAAGCCAAAAGACTTGCGCTTTCTCACTTGGGTCTTCAGTAAGAAATGTATCTGCCCTAGTTCATGAATTCACCCTGCCATTGTAGTCCATCGCTTTTAGCCTCGTATTGCTGACTGCTGAAGCAAAGACTAGTTGTCACAGGCCTGCAGTTTCTAAGCAACATCGGATGCCCCATATTCAACACTTTCCAAAAACTACCAAGGTACACGTCAGCTGGGGGTCCATGATCTATTCTTAATTTAAGGAAACTGCAGACGTGGGGGGGGGGAGTTCGCAGTAGCCCGGTTTTATTCCCCACTGGATACTTTCCCACCCGTTCCGGGGGGGAAAAAGAAAGTATTGCGACCCCTTTCATCACACCAGTTGCTGTAGCAAAGGGCTTCATCGCCTCCCTCTGTTTTCCTGTAATCCACTTAGCAAAGTCGATTGCCGGTTTCTTGAATTCCTATCTCCAAAACAAAAATCCGATCACTTCCGGGGTAGTTTGTAATCAGAATGGTTAAGCAATGTTTCCAAATGGTGGTGAAATTTATGTTCCCGCCACTCGCCCTGTCTGTGGCAATGGGAGCAGATTGCAACAAAACACTAGCTTCTTTAATTTGTCCCTTCAAACGCCTGCCAAACCAATAACTCGACTGAATGTGATTGGAAACGCCTGGCGCTCCATTGACTCGAATTCAGATCCTCGCAAAGCAAGATTTTAATATATCAAATCGGAAGCTGGCGGTGTGTGCGTGACTCTACCCTTTCTGATCTCTTATGCCGGGGGGTTGACGTAACAGGGGAGAATGAAGGAAATACCCAATCGCGAACAAGCCCGGGAATTTCAAATGTTTCCAACGGCTACATGGCTATTTTCAGCCAATCAGAACAAAGCGAGCGAGCTATATAAATGGTCCGCACGCAGGCGGCTTGCTCATTTTGATTCCCGGCGAAGGCGAAGGTAGAGAGATTGGTATTTGCTGCAAGGAGGAATGGCTCGCACCAAGCAGACCGCTCGCAAGTCCACTGGCGGGAAGGCTCCGCGCAAGCAGCTGGCCACCAAGGCAGCTCGGAAGAGCGCTCCGGCCACAGGCGGCGTGAAGAAGCCCCACCGCTACCGCCCGGGCACCGTCGCTCTGCGCGAGATCCGCCGCTACCAGAAGTCCACGGAGCTGCTGATCCGCAAGCTGCCTTTCCAGCGCCTCGTGCGGGAGATCGCCCAAGACTTCAAGACCGACCTTCGCTTCCAGAGTTCGGCAGTGATGGCTCTGCAGGAGGCCAGCGAGGCTTACCTGGTGGGCCTCTTCGAGGACACCAACCTGTGCGCCATCCACGCCAAGAGGGTCACCATCATGCCCAAAGACATCCAGCTGGCGCGCCGCATCCGTGGCGAGAGGGCTTAAAAGGGAGCCGCAGCCAGCCGCTCTCGCTTTCCGCCACCCACCCACCCAAAGGCTCTTTTTAGAGCCGCCACTCTTTCAAGAAAAAAGCTGAAGTCACATTTCTGCCACGATTGTGTGAATCGCTTCGTACTTTCGCAGTATATATGTCGCCTTAGCCGTCCCTATAGCCATGTAAAATTAATCTTACTGGGGTACCTGAGACATACCCGAAGAATTGATAAACTAAAACTGCTTAATTTTTCTTTCCCCCGCTTTTTTAAAAATTTAGATCTCGGAGGTTTACAGCATAAAAATACAAGATAAAACAGAATAAAAACATGCCAGTTACCTCGATTAATGTGAACTTATGTACCAACTAGTGAGATGCATTCCTAGTAGCCAAAAGGCACCTCAGCTAAAGCAAAATTTTAGGCTCCAGGTGTAAGTTACAAACATTTGTTCCTCTCTCGAATCTGTTAGTTTCTTGGTAAACCCACTAAGGTTAAGTGAAGCAGTTTTTCATAGGAATAGTGATTCTGCGGTGCAAACGTGAAAGTCCATGTAGTGTATAACCTCTCCCCCCCACACACACACACCGCCCCAAATCAGCTATTTGCATGGCTGCGTCTGTGGGACTCTGGTGGGATGTATGCAGTGTTCAAAACCACCCCTGAAGCCAGCTTCTAGGTTTATTCAGAAGGAATATTCATTGCCCCCCCTCCCCGCGCTCCCAAGATTTGTAGTTTCCAGTTTAAAGGCACACTAGTTTAAAAAGGCAGCTTCCGCCTTCTAAGTTTGTGGCAAGATTGGGCTTTAGGTACATCATGAAATTGCAGATATGCACATTTGCTTCGAAAGAAGCGATAAAGCTCTTTTGAGAGAGAAAGTGGTTGGCCCTTAAAAGGGCCTTTTGAAAGCGATTGTTTTCAGTACGGAGCTTAACCTCCGAAGCCGTACAGCGTCCGTCCTTGCCGCTTCAGGGCGTAGACAACGTCCATGGCCGTGACAGTCTTCCTCTTGGCGTGCTCCGTGTAAGTGACCGCATCGCGGATGACGTTCTCCAGGAAGACCTTGAGGACGCCACGCGTTTCTTCATAGATGAGCCCCGAGATGCGCTTGACTCCGCCTCGGCGAGCCAAACGTCGGATGGCGGGCTTGGTGATGCCCTGGATGTTGTCTCGGAGAACCTTTCGGTGGCGCTTAGCGCCTCCTTTGCCGAGCCCCTTGCCTCCTTTCCCACGACCAGACATGACTGACTCTTTCCAACGGCTCCCCGAAGTGAAGTGGTTCGGCGTTACGTTTCTGTTTATGTAGTGTAGAATCCGACCGGAGGGAAAACTTCAGCCTGAAACAGTTAGGCTCCACCCCCTTATCCCCGATAAGGGTAAATGGCAGGCTGAATCGGCCAATCAAATTCAAACTCGAGATTTGGCGCGTTCCGAGAGCGCTGAGGGTTTCTACCCAAAGGTTTACTGATCAGAACGTTTCTTTTAAGATTCTCGTAACATTTGTGAGAGTATATTTCCACTATTTACAGAATATATTTTTGCAAAATCGTGTGGTCATTTCTAATCACAAATCGCAAGCCCACTGTTGTTTTACTTCTTTCCTTCTCTTTAAAGAAATCTCTGTGCTTTTCCAATTATTGACGAGAAAAGCTTAAAGAGGACTTATATCGACTGAAACAGTTAGGTTGAAGCGACTTTAATTCTGCCTTTGATTGTGACTCAGTTGGTATCTCCTCCTCTGTAGTTTGGCTTTAAGGATGCCCATCTTAAACCACCATAAGTTATTTGGAGAGGATTATTGTTATTATTACAGCTGAAACAATAGGTTTAAAATCCCACTCTTAAAAGTTTTAACTCTGCACATACTACATGCCAGAGATTAGATTTTTTAAAGTGATTGTTTTCTACATATGCAGAATGCATCCGCTCCATTGCACCCCCACTTAAATAAGTTTGTAAGAGCATGCTAGTAACATTTAGCTTGGAAAGAGGAGCTTTTCAGTTTTGATTTGTTTTTCTCATTGCGGCTGCTTCTCCTTGCCCTGTTCAGAGCAAAGGGTGGAGGAGGAATTGATCAAACTTGGGAAGAGGACAGTCCTTTATTTTACTTCAAGAGGAGAGGAAATTCTGGCAGGAGCAATTTGACATGTAGGGAGCATCTACTGAAAGCCCCCCTTCTGTGCCACTAATAATACTACCAGACTTCTGTCATCTTATGCATTTCATGCCTTGCTGAGATTACACAGGGTATTAAGTAACCCAGGACAGTGTTTGGAAATTTGACCTAACATGCAGAGGTTTTTTTCATGCAGAGGTGTTTTTTTATGCCGCCTCCCATCAGATGTCAAGGAGATAAAGGACTACACAACTTTTAGAAGACATCTGAAGGCAGCCCTGTATCGGGAAGTTTTCAGTGTTTGAAGTTATATTATGTTTTTATGTGTGTTGGAAGCCACCCAGAGTGGCTGGGGCAAACAGTCAGATGGGCGGAGTACAAATAAATCATCATCATCATCATCATCAGAACAATGACCTGGCTCAACATGGCAATTGTTAAAAGGTAAAGGGACCCCTGACCATTAGGTCCAGTCATGACCGACTCTGGGGTTGCGGCGCTCATCTCGCTTCATTGGCCGAGGGAGCCGGCGTAAACTTCCGGGTCATGTGGCCAGCATGACTAAGCCACTTCTGGCGAGCCAGAGCAGCACACGGAAATGCGTTTACCTTCCCGCCAGAGCGGTACCTATTTATCTACTTGCACTTTGAGGTGCTTTCGAACTGCTAGGTTGGCAGGAGCAGGGACTGAGCAACAGGAGCTCACCCCATCGCGGGAATTCGAACCGCCGACCTTCTGATCGGCAAGTCCTAGGCTCTGTGGTTTAACCCACAGCGCCACCTGCGTCCCATGGCAATTGTTACGTTACTGTAAAACAAGCTCACATTTGGGGCCTCTTAAGCAAACATGTTTTATTTTTAATCTACATTCTCCATAATACAAGTTGCAATAAGGCTGGCTTTACTTAAGACCTAACAGTGGGATCTTTCTCCCAGTCTTCCTCGTTATCGTCGTCATCGCCGTAATCTTCCGTCTCACCACCGCGCTTCCCCAGATCATCAAATTGCTGAAATGAGTAGTAGATGGCCCCACGCTTGGGCAAAGGGGAGCGGAAAATCATATCCGGCACAGAGTCCCAGTTGGGCGTCGTGGGGGTGGGACTTTCTTGCTTCAGGATCCAGAAGAAAGAATAGACGGCTAGAGCCACCACGACAAAGGACGTGAGGAATCCCCCGACGACCCCCGTCACCAGTGGAGTGACCCACTGAAAGATACTCCTGTTGTATGGCGGCAGGGGCCTCCTCTCTATAATCAGCTCCAATTTGTCCCAATCCCCCTCTTCCAGCTGGGCCTGAGATCCCTCTCTCCGCAGCCGGCCTCCTACCCCCTCGCTCCCACCCATCTCGTTCTCTTCCAGGAGCAGCGAAGAGGTCAAGCGCTGGACCGTCTTGTGATATCCCTCCACGTTCTTCTTGATCTCCAGACTCTTGTCTTGGTTGAGGTTCTTGCCCAGCTCCAGGGAGACGTCGGGACGCCCGACGGCCTGGAGAGCCCTCGACAGGCGGTCCCAATACATGGCATCTCCTTCCGTCTCCAGCCAGCCGTTGAGGGTGGCTTTGCAGGCCTCGGTGGTGGCGATTTCCCGTCGCCTGCGAATGGGGTTCCTCTCCACTGAGAGGCGTTGGAGCTCTTCGTTCACGTTCTCTTCGGGCCCAATGAGCTTGGCATAGAAGGCCTGGCATTCCTCGGGGGACAGGAGCTCCGAGATGCGTCCCATCATGTGGCTGCCAATGTCGTCGGCCACCGTGTCGTCGGGCAAGGCAGGACGCACCAGGAGGAAAAGGGCTGTTCCGATGAGAATCAGCATTGAGGAAGTCCTGGAGCCAGAGAGAAGAGAGCATAGCTGTCAACCTACCCATATTTGGCGGGAAACTCCCTTATTCCAGCGCCGTTTCCCGCTGCTATCCCAGATAGTTGCTATCCTGTAAATTTCCCGGATTTCAAAGGAAGCAGCTCCTCTCCCTCCCGGCTCCCTGCCGGCCAGGGAAGCTCCTCAACTGCGTTGCTCGGCTGCCCAATAAGGAGTCTGAGAACGACTGGGGAGTGGAGCTTGCATGCCTTGTGCCAATCAAATCGGCCGCGTTGCCTGGGGACTCGCCTTTGCTCGGCGCTTCCCAGTGGAGAGGTGACGGTGGTTTTCCTTGCTGCATCCCCTTTGCCGGGTTCATGTGCTGTGGGAACCACCGCTTGAGGCTTCGTTTGGCTGCTGGCTTGGCTTTCTGCCTTTGGGCCTTTGGCTCGGAGGGGCTGTGTGTGTGTTCTCACCCTGAAGCAAAGTTCTTAACCAGAAGTACTATTTCTGGGTTAGCGGAGTCTGTAACCTGAAGTGTCTGTAACCCGAGGTACCACTGTATCAACTTGCACTTCGTGCTTTCGAACTGCTAGGAGCAGGGACCGTGCAACGGGAGCTCATCCCGTTGCGGGGATTCGAACTGCCAACCTTCTGATCGGCAAGCCCTAGGCTCTGTGGTTTAGACCACAGCGCCACCCGCATCCCAAGGACATCCTATTCTGCTGTTATCATCATCATCATCACCACCTCCTATGCTTTTCTAAACCGCAGGCATACAGATGTTTTTGTTCCTTCAAATGAGGATCAGCTACAATTCTTAGGAAGCAGAGGTCTGTAGATCTTCTAGTTTCTCTGTGTTTCTGCAGTGCTGTAGCACACACAAAACACCCACTGTTTCTCTACTACAAAGGTGTCCTATTTGGGAAGGGGAAATTGGCAGCCGAGTGCCTTTACAACTGTGTTTGTAGAGTGTGTGAATTTTGCAGAATGGCAGGAACTTGGGTGTCCATGGAATAAACAGGACTACAATAATTACTGGCCATCGTGACTGCCTGAAATCTTTCTGGGATATGATGTATTTAAGATGAATTATTATTATTATTATTATTATTAATAGTAATAATAATGCAGTGGTACCTCTGGTTACGAACTTAATTCGTTCCAGAGGTCCGTTCTTAACCTGAAACTCTTCTTAACCTGAGGTACCACTTTAGTTAATGGGGCCTCCCACTGCTGCTGCACGATTTCTGTTCTCATCCTGAAGCAAAGTTCTTAACCCGAGGTACTATTTCTGGGTTAGCGGAGTCTGTAACCTGAAGCGTATGTAACCTGAAGCATCTGTAACCCGAGGTACCACTGTAATAATAATAATATAATGATAATGATGATGATGATGATGATTATTTATACCCCAACCATCTGATTGGGTTGCCCCGGTCACTCTGGGCAGCTTCCAACATATATAAAAACATAATAAAACATTAAGCATTAATTTTCTGCTGCTCCAGAGAAGTGGACATGGAGCAATGGATCCAAACTACAAGAAAGAAGATTCCACCTAAACATTAGGAAGAACTTCCTGACAGTAAGAGCTGTTCGACAGTGGAATTTGCTGCCAAGGAGTGTGGTGGAGTCTCCTTCTTTGGAGGTCTTTAAGCAGAGGCTTGACAACCATATGTCAGGAGTGCTCTGATGGTGTTTCCTGCTTGGCAGGGGGTTGGACTCGATGGCCCTTGTGGTCTCTTCCAACTCTATGATTCTATGATTCTATGGAAAAAAAAACTTCCCTATATAGGACTGTCTTCAGATGTCTTCTCAAGGTTGTCTAGTTACTGAACTCCACACCCTCCAACATTTCTCTGATGAAAAGAGGGATCATGTCCTGAGGAAAAGTGGGACATTCCTGGATCAAATCAGAAACCAGGACAGCTTCTGTAAACCTGGGATTGTCCCAGGAAAATAGGGACACTGGGAGGGTCTGGAATCCACTTATGCTACCTTGAGATCCTTGGAGGAAAAGGTGGGAGAGGTAGAAATGCAGTGAAATGAATAAATAAAACATCATGAGATCTTGTCTTCTTTCTCTACATATAAGATTCGGCTCTGAGGGAAGGCTGGCTGTGAAGCGATTTTAAGTTGGGGACAAAGAGAGAGGGTTACCTGGCTTAACTCCCAGAACAGGGGACGTCTCTCTCGGAATATCACAGAGCAATTGCTGTGGAATTTTAAATCTCCTTGAGTATCTGATGTCATAAACGGAGGCAGAAGTCCACTTCCATTCTGCCTACTGGGAGAGGAGCTTGTGGCTGAGCTCAGCTACAACTCCCACCACCATTGGCCGTGCTAACTGGTGCTGATGGAAATTGTAGTTCAGCAGTTGTTGGAGATTCCTCGGCCCTGAAGGAAACTGCCTCAGATCTTGGGGTAGTTGTTGCCGGTCAGTGCTGACAACACTGAGGTAATTGAACCACTTGATATAAGGCAGTGCCAGATGTTTTGGGACTACAACTCCCATGATCCCTAGCTAGCAGAACCAGTGGTCAGGGATGATGGGAATTGTAGTCTCAAAACAGCTGGAGGGCCGAGGCTGAGGAAGCCTAGCTTAGATGGACTGTTTTCAACCTAGCTGGACCATAAAGAAGGCTGCTCGCCGAAGAATTGATGCTTTTGAATTATGGTGCTGGAGGAGACTCTTGAGAGTCCCATGGACTGCAAGAAGATCAAACCTATCCATTCTGAAGGAAATCAGCCCTGAGTGCTCACTGGAAGGACAGATCGTGAAGTTGAGGCTCCAATACTTTGGCCACCTCATGAGAAGAGAAGACGCCCTGGAAAAGACCCTGATGTTGGGAAAGATGGAGGGCATAAAGAGAAGGGGAGGAAGAGGACGAGGTGGTTGGACAGTGTTCTCGAAGCTACCAGCATGAGTTTGACCAAACTGAGGGAGGCAGTGGAAGACAGAAGTGCCTGGCGTGCTCAAGTCCATGGGGTCACGAAGAGTCAGACACGACTAAACAACTAAACAACACACACACACACACACACACATATAATTTAATCATTTTTTCAATACAAACAACAACCGCAAAAGACACAATGGACTGTTTTCCACCTTGTGATTTTTTTGTCAACCAGCAGGTGGCAGTACTCTGCCGAAGATTTATCCTACCCAGAGAAAAGTTGATAATTTTATTATTTATTGGTTATTTATAAATAATCCTCTCTCCAGTTCAAGACTCTCGAGGAGGGTTGGCTGTTGGTCATGATGCTGTAGCTTCGGGTAAGGTGACCAGGATTGCTGATGACACTAAGTTATTCAGGATCCTATCAAATAAAAATGGATTGGGCGGACCTTCGAAAGGATTGCTCCAAGTTGACTGGATGGGCGTTAGAAAGGCAAAAACTGTTCAATGTAAACAAGTGTAAAGTGGTGATCATCAGGGCAAAAAACATATATATATATATATATATATATATACACACACATAAATATACATAAACACACACACACACACACACACACACACACACAGACATATATATGTGGTTTTTTGAAATAAAGTTTTACAATCACATATCCAACATTTAATGTACAGTGGTACCTCGGGTTAAGTACTTAATTCGTTCCAGAGTTCCGTTCTTAACCTGAAACTGTTCTTAACCTGAAGCACCACTTTAGCTAATGGGGCCTCCTGCTGCCGCCGCGCCACCGGAGCACAATTTCTGTTCTTATCCTGAAGCAAAGTTCTTAACCTGAAGCACTATTTCTGGGTTAGCGGAGTGTGTAACCTGAAGCGTATGTAACCTGAGGTACCACTGTATATCCATACATACACATTCACACACACACACACACACACACACACACACATATGGTTTTTTGAAATAAAGTTTTACAACCACATATCCAACATTTAATGTATTTTTAATCTTTGTTGGAAGCCGCCCAGAGTGGCTGGGGAAACCCAGCCAGATGGGTGGGGTACAAATAATAAATTACAATTACAACATACAACATAAAAACAAGATTCCACAGGATCTCCTGGACTTCCCTCATCCCCTTTGTGGGTCCTATTGTTAGTCCTTTCCTCCTGCATCTTTTATAATAATCCAAATCTTTTACATCTCCATTATATCCAAAATTCGCCATTAAACTACAAGTGGCAAAAAAACCCATATTTTTTTGCAGAGCAAAAAAACCTTAATTTCACATGCAGGTTCATGGCATCTGACAATGAGACCTTTGGGTTGTAGTGGGGAGCTCAATGAAGGTGTTCCCCATGCGCAGCAGCTGTGAAAAAGGTGAATTCCTTGTGAGGGATCATTAGGAAAAGTATCAAACATCACTGAAGTGTGGGCTTGAACCACCAACCTCCTGGTTAACAGCCAGGCACTGTGATCCATTGTACCACTGATCCATTCCTGGCATAGTCTAGAAGAAACTTGAAAATGGTCTTGAACAATCAAGATTTGTTTTGATGTATTTCTGCAAGGTGGTTTATTATTCTTAGGTTATGTATGTGAGACAATCATAACAAAGATTCACAAAGGAAACAGTTGAAAAGAAATCAATTAAAAAGCCGATATCAGGGTGAAGGAAGTCAAAACTTTATGTTATTTATATTTATGTGGTGTAAGTGTTTTAAGTTTCGTTGGTTGTAACTTTTATTGTCATTATCTAATTTTTAATTTATTTTTATTGCTGTATATTTTGGGGGGGGGTGTTTCTGTTTTGTTGTTGGTGTTCTGATGTATCAATAAAATCTATAAAAAAGGGAACAAAGAAAACGGTCTTGAACTAGTTCCTAGGCAACAGAAAATTTCCCCAGCAACAGGTGTCTTTATTGGGACATGTGGTCAACTAAGACTGGGTCACTGTAAATAAACACGTGAATGAGTCAACATTAGGTCTCTGGCCGGATGGCTAAAAGAGAAAAAGATTATGCTGCTTTATTTGGTTTCTTTTATTTATTTATTTTTTCCAAATTTGTTTTATTAGTTTTCCAAATTTATGACACGTAAATCCACAAACATGAAAAGAAAACATTAAAAAACAAACATTTATCCTAACTGTAATAATTCCACTTTTGTTAACATTGTTGGGTGACTTCCTCGCGTCCCCCTGGCTGAGTTTCCATATAAATCATTGTAGCAGTTTCCCAAAACTATTTCCACATAGAATTTACTTGGTTGATTAACATCTTTTCTTTTCATTTTAACAACATAGTATTCTGCAACATCCCATATTTAAATCCTAGGCCTATCTGATACTCGCAAGTAATTCTTTTTATTTTATCTTAATGGTTTCTTTTATTTCTTAAAGACCAGTGTAAAGTTTTGTAAATAATAATGACTCTGAGAAACAGAACCAAATGGTGTTTATTCCTGTAATGGGAATTTCACTAAGAGATAGCTGGAACGCTGCTGCTGCTGCTGTTATAAAGCAGGAAAAGATGCAGGAAAACATTTGTATAAAAGAACTCTGCTGCAGAAAGAAATGAAAACCCCAAAGAAGATGCTCACTCACCAAGATGCACATGAGCTGCTAAAATAATAATAATAATAATAATAATAATTTATTTATTTATTTATACACCGCCCATCGAGGTGAAACTGCAGGTAAAATACTGTGTACATACCTGGTCACCATACCAGGGGCAGAATCACATACCCTCCAACATTTCTCTGATGAAAATAGGGACATCCTATTCCATTTTTATTTTTTTATTTTGCATTATTATTTTTTAAATATTTTATTAAAGTTTCCTTGGTTTACAAAGGTATGCACAATGTCTCTTTTTTCAAGTTACATTTTCCATAGGTCTGTTTCATTTGTTGAGACATTAGGGTTACATTGGGGAGAAAAAAGGGGGGAAGAGGTGGAGGGGGGAAAGACGAGGGGGGGTCAGGAGACGATATTTCTATTTCGCTTAATGTATGTGTGGGTTTTTGTGTCAGGTTCTCTTTGCTATTCGCTTGTGTTCCTTTGGCGGTGAGAGAAATTGTGTTTGGCCTAGGGTGTGGTTGCTTGTTTTTGATTGGCCGTGTTGAACTTTGTTTTCGTGTGTGAGTGGTGTGTGTGTGTGTGTGTGTGTGTGTGTGTGTGTGTGTGTTTGAATCAAGTTAGCCATATTAATTCATATGCTGTTGGTGGATTCTTGTATTCCATTTTTATTTTTATATTACAGTGGAACCTCTACTTACGGACGTACAGTGGTACCTCAGGTTAAGTACTTAATTCGTTCCGGAGATCCGTTCTTAACCTGAAACTGTTCTTAACCTGAAGCACCACTTTAGCTAATGGGGCCTCCTGCTGCCGCCACACCGCCAGAGCCAGATTTCTGTTCTCATCCTGAAGCAAAGTTCTTAACCTGAAGCACTATTTCTGGGTTAGCGGAGTCTGTAACCTGAAGCGTATGTAACCTGAAGCGTATGTAACCTGAGGTACCACTGTAATCAGTTCCGGAGGTCCGTCCATAAGTCGATCCGGGTCACTGGTAGAAGTGCTGTTGTGTGCAGGTGCATTTGGCGGCAGCGCACTTCTGCACATGTGCACATGTGCTTCTGCGCATGCGCAAATCACGTCGGGGTCACCAGATGTTGGGTTGAAATCACGACAGACGAGTGGTAGGTGTCATATGAGAGGCTTCTGCCGGGGCGAGCCCCGGGAACTCTCTTTTATTGAATATTACAAACATTGCCACAGGTGTGCTTGTGGCTGATTGGTTGATACAAACACAAAGCATCTTGTTGCTGATTGGTTAACATAGGTACAAGGCGGGAATTACATATAACCATTTATCACTGATAGATGAAAGGCTGAGAAACGGAGCTGGAACTAGACAGGCATGAAACCTCCTAATTAAATTATAACTAAAGATTAATATTGAAAGAACATAACATGAAAGAATACAACAATCATGTTCCGTAGATGTGGTCAGCAATGCATTAAGAACAGGTCAGGATACACTGTTTCATGAACTCAATGGGAACTGTTCAGACTCATGTGCAGAGGCAAAAACTTCCCAGCATGCAAGAGAAAAGAAGCAATAGTTCTCATAGTAAGACTTCACAGTTATGTGCAGTAAGAGAACTGCAGAAAGAGAACTTCCCTTCAAAACTCGGTATTTACTTCCTGGTTTGCCGCGGTCACAACTTGGATCGGGCCCAAATAAAGGCGGTGGCAAGTAGAGGTTCTGCTGTATTATTATTATTATTATTAATTAATTAATTAATACCCCACCCAACTGACTGGGTATGCCCCAGCCACTCTGGGCAGCTCCCAACATATATAAAAACATAATAAAACATTTTAGAAAAACTTCCCTATGCAGGACTGCCTCCAGAGATCTTCTGAAGGTTGTATAGTTCCTTATCTCCTTGGCTCGGGAGTCACATACCTGCCAACATTTATCCAATGAAAAGAGGGACGTCCTAAGGAAAAGCGGGACATTCCGGGGTCAAATCAGAACCCGGGACAGCTTCTGTAAATCCAGGACTGTCGCTGGAGAACGGGGAGACTTGGAGGGTCTGTGTCTATAGGGTGACGGTCTCAGCACGAAGGGAGAAGAGAATCCAAATTCAAGTGTTGAAAATAGACGGTGCAAGGGGAGGTGTAGTATTTGGCCTCCCAAAATATTGTATTTCTGCATGGGCAGGCACAGTATTCTCCTATGACCACTTTCAGCCACTATTTCGCTGTTGTGATCTTTTTTTAAAAAATGTATTTTTATTAAATATTTTCTTGATTTACAAAAGTATGTGCAATGTCTCTGTCTCTCGTATTTTTTCCCCCATGTAATTTTTTTTTAAAACAAATCTGCTTCATTTGCTGATACATTAGGAAGAAAAGGGGGAAAGAGATGGGGGGAAAGATGAGTGGGGGTGGGGTCGGGTGGGGATGTTTCTATTTTACTTAATATATGTGGGGTTTTGTGTCAGCATTGCTTGTGCAGGTTCTCTGCTGTTCACTTGTGTTCCTTTGGTGGTGAGAGAGGTTGGGGTTGACCTAGGGTGTGGCTGTTCATTTGTGGTTGGCTGTGGTGGTCTTTGTTTTCCTGTGTGAGTGGGGTGGGTGGGTGTTTTGGATCAGGTTAGCCATACTGATTTGTATGCTGTTGGTGGATTTTTGTCATTGTCTTGTTGGGCTGTGTGTGTGATAAAGGGGTGAAGGCGCTGAAAGCTGCTGTCGGTTGCCATTCTGAGTTCCTTGGGTCCCGGAGCTGAAGCCTGGATACACAGTGCGATGAAGCAGGCTGTGGTGCGGCGGTGCTGTGTGTGGCGGTCAGCTCAGCGGGATCCCATACTCATCGCCAGTGAAATATACTCGGAGTCGAGAGTGGATTTCATGCTCTTTATTCAGCTCATAGCGGTGAAGAGGAATGAGTGTTCCCCCAAAATATCTGCTTTATATACATAATTTACACAATGGGCCCCACGTGATTGGCTAATTCCGGGATTCTCCTGTAGGCCAATCAGGTTGCGGAGTCACTTCCACCTGGAGCTGGATTGGGTGGCTCCTGCGGACCAATCAGACTGCTGCATTGTTCTAGGACCAATCAGACTGCTGCATTTTGGATCCTATTCAACTCAGTACATAACAGGCGTCTTCTTCTATTTGTCCCCGTGTCAGTTTCAGTTTATTGGTTGATTTTTCTAGTAGGGCTATTTTCCATACTATTTGGTACCATTGGCCCATGCTTACTCCTGACAGGTCTCTCCAGTGTCTGGTTATGGTGTTTCTGGCAGCTGAAAGTAGGTGGGTTATGAGTTCTTTGTGGTGTAAATGGGCATTATTGCCTTGGAAGATGTTTCCTGTTGTGATCTTTTAAGAAGTTCATGTTTCTCGCATCTTTCTAATTGCACCCTTGGATTTGTGTGTGTGTGTGTGTGTGTGTGTCTGATATATGGAGAACTTCTACTAGCTGTAGGAAAGCGCTTTCCTGTAAATCTGCCAGAGCGTCTCTTAGAAAAGCACAGTGGTTTCATTGTTCCCTGCAAAGAATCTCCCCCACCACCCCACACACACTTAAAAAAAGAAAGAAAAAGAAAGTTACTGCCTTGCTGGGGAATGAAAACAAATAATCCAGGGTTTGTGACTGAGCAAAGAGGCCCACGAAGGGTCCCCTCCTTGAATTTCATTCATAGATTCCAAAGGGCAGAGAAGCGCTTTTGAAACACTTCTCTCTTCAAGCTGGGCTGAAGTTCGAAAAATGCTATTTAATGGAGTCGCAATTAAGGCGATCCCTCTGGGCCTTCCTTTTCCCTGGGAGAAATAGTTCATTGGATGCGATACTTGCAGACGAAATGCCGTGGCCCAGAATTTTGCGCATCGCAGGGGGTTCGATCACACATTCTTCCGCCAGCGAGTTTGTAGCTTGGATGGTGTGGCAGAGAGACAAGAGGCCTCTGTTGAGGCAAAATTGTGGCCTTTGCACATCTGGCATTCATTGGCCGTTGCGTCAGGGGCCAGAAACAGATCTCTCCCCCTAGCTAGCAAAAGGTTTTTTATTTATCGAAAGCTCACAACTGGTCCATTCTCCTGGTTCCCTCGATTCATGTGCGCCGGCTGATATCGAGTCATTTGGAAACCTGTCCTTTAGAGCACTGAAAGGAGGAGTGTTGAAAGAACTGTGTATCTGGATGGCACGAGAATCACAGAATTGTAGAGTTGAAAGGGACCCTGACGATCATCTAGTCCAACCCTCTGCAAAGCAGGAACAGCTGCCCCATATGGGAATCAAACCTGCAACTTTTGCGTTTATCAGCATTATACTCTAACCAACCCAGCAATGGGAAAAGGTATTGGGAAATGACAGCAAGGACACATAATAACTGTTCACCGCCTTACAATGAGTGAGGCAGCAGAGTGCTGGACTTTACCTCTCCGGTAAAGTGGGGTGTCATTTTTTAGTGTTCTTTCACATAAACTGTGGTGTGTAATGGTTAGAGCACTGGACTAGGAGCTGGGAGGTCAGTGTTTGAGGCCCCACTCAGCCATGATGTTCACTGCGTGAACTTGGGCCAGTCGTTCCCTCGCGGCCTAAGCTACCTCACAGGGCTGCTGTGAGGATAAAGTGTATGTAAATTATTAAGAAACAATAATAATCCACTGCCTGCATGTAATAAATTAGCACAGGTAGAGTAATAATAATATTTATTAGGCATTGTTTCACAGGAAAAAAAGTAAACAAGGGTAAAAACAAGAATTAAACAACCTAAAATACAGGTTGGTATGTAAATGTAAGAAATAATGATAATCTACTGGCGGTATGTAATATATTAGCACAGGTAGATTAAGAAAAAAAAAAAATTATTAGGCATTTCCCCCCAGAAAAAAGAAGCAAGGGTAAAAAAGAAACAAGAATAAAACAATCAAGAGATATCACAAACACGCACCCCCCAAATCCAACTCAACCCCTCTTCACTAAAACTAAACAGGAAGATCCAAAAGCCTGGGAGAAAAAAGAATTAGTTTGCCTGCTGCCTAAAAACAGAGCGTGATGGTGTCAGAAGTGCCTCCCTGAAGAGAGCCTTCCATAAATGGGAGCCACCACTGAGAAGGCCTGTTCTCAAGTCACCACTCTCGGCGCTTCCCTCAGAAGGGCGCACGGAGAAAGGATGGTCTGGACTGGTTTGTGTGGGGAGAGGCTGTCCTTGAGGTATTGGGTTCCTGAGCCCCATAAGGCCAGCACTTTAAATGGGGCCTGGACGCCAACTGGTTGCCAGCACCGTCACACCAAGGTTGGTGGAGCACGATGAGGCCACCACACAGACAGTTGTTTGGTCAGGAGATGCGTAGGGAAGCTCAGTGCTCGTGCCATGAGGTTCCCAAGGAGAACAAAGGATCCAATTCAGGTGTCACATGAAATAACTGAAGTAGAGGTGAGAAGAGAGCAGCTCTGGAAGGACCTGGAGCGGAGACATTTTGCAGAATCCGTTTTTCTGAAGAAGGAAGTCCAGCCATTTTTCTTTGCCTTGCTTTCCCTCGGCCCCAGAGAGAAAGGCCACTTTGCAGAGAAATTTCTCTGAATAGTCTCTTGTTTTATTTTTAAGCGCTGTTCCCCAACTCACCCACACACCATGGTACCAGGGCCGGATTTAGGTTTGATGAGGCCCTAGGCTACGGGTGGCGCTGTGGGTTAAACTACAGAGCCTAGGACGTGCCGATCAGAAGTTCGGTGGTTCGAATCCCAGCGACGGGGTGAGCTCCTGTTGCTCAGTCCCTGCTCCTGCCAACCTAGCAGTTTGAAAGCATGTCAGAGTGCAAGTAGATAAATAGGTACCGCTCCGGCGGGAAGGTAAACGGCGTTTCTGTGCGCTGCTCTGGTTCGCCAGAAGCGGCTTAGTCATGCTGGCCACATGACCTGGAAACTGTACGCCGGCTCCCTCGGCCAGTAAAGCGAGATGAGCGCCGCAACCCCAGAGTCGGCCACAACTGGACCTAATGGTCAGGGGTCCCTTTACCTTTTAAGCTACTGAAGGTAATGGGGCCCTTTACGTGTCCAGCTGTCCTTTGTCAACAACCAATTGTCGCTGTTTTTTGTGTTGAATATATGCTATATGGCAATTTATGGACCTAATAGGTATCCTAAGCTATAATGGGATGAAAATAAATTATGTATTCCATGAAATCAACCAGTAGGCATGAGACTCATACCCTTAGTCTATGCTGCCTGGTCATCAGTCTACAAGCACTTTTTAATATTAGATAACAGGTACAACAGCTTGGCCGACATTCAACTGTGCTGCACTGCAGTCTGTAGCTCCATGCTACGTGTTGCCATGCAACCAGTCCATGCAGAATGTAGGCACTCTATATATAAAGGTAAAGGTAAAGGGACCCCTGACTATTAGGTCCAGTCGTGACCGACTCTGGGGTTGTGGCACTCATCTCGCTTTATTGGCCGAGGGAGCCGGTGTACAGCTTCCGGCTCATGTGGCCAGCATGACTAAACATGACTGGCGAACCAGAGCAGCGCACGGAAATACCGTTTACCTTCCCACCAGAGCGGTACCTATTTATCTACTTGCACTTTGAGGTGCTTTCGAACTGCTAGGTTGGCAGGAGCAGGGACCGAGCAACGGTAGCTCACCCCGTCGCAGGGATTCGAACCGTCGACCTTCTGATCGGCAAGTCCTAGGCTCTGTGGTTTAACCCACAGCGCCACCCACATCCCCTTTACCCTATATATAGAAAAGAGCAAAACAGTGATATTTTAGGGAGCAGGTTAGCAGGCGGGGCCCATTACTTACATCATAGGAGCCTACACAACATAAAACACTGTTGCTGTATGTAGATTTTATTTTATTTGTTTTTTATCTTATATTTTAGAAATGTACATCCAGGTATGTTTTTTTCTTTAAATTTTTGTGGGGCTCCCAAGAGAGTGGGGCCCTAAGCTATACCTTGTTTAGTTTATACGTAAATCCGGCACTGCATGGTACGAGGTCTGAGGCTTTGTCCAGAGGACGCAATCAGTTGACAATGCTGCGAACATTTGCAGTGGCAGCAAAACCAAAACTCCTTAGTAGGGACTAGATAGAGAAACTGGGCCTATTTCCACTAGGAGCCACACCCTTTGGAACAACTGTTGTTGTACCAACAGTTGGATGCTGGGTGAAATTGTGTTCTCTTCCTCCAAATTTCAGCGCTCATCAACAAGGTGACAGGATTTGAGAGGCTTGTTTTCACATACAGCGGACGCTCGGGTTGCAAATGTGATCCGTACGGGATGCACGTTCGCAACCCGCAGTGTTCGCAACCCACAGTGGCGCATCTGCGCATGCACGGGTTGCGATTTGGCGCTTCTGCGCATGCGCAAAGTGCTATTTTAGTGCTTCTGCGCATGCGCGACCCCCGGAACCCAGATGTAACCCGTTCTGGTACTTCCAGGTTTTGGCAGGTCCGCAACCCGAAAAAACACAACCTGAAGTGTCTGTAACCCGAGGTATGACTGTACTTTTTGTCTAGGAACTACAGAGGTTGGTATAAGCAAATACCTTTATTGTTTTGATTGGTAGTTGTGCCTCCAGGGGGCAGCAGCATCCCACCATATCGATTCCTGGATCCTGCCCACCCCCCCAAGTTGCAAGCCAGGAGACCCAACTGTAGATCACCGGCTGCACATGAAACCTTCCAGAACCCAAATCCAGATTTTGTATATCTCTTTCTTAACGAAGCTTGGCTTGCTTGTTTGGTTTTGATTCACACAACCACCTAAATGTGGGGAGGGATGTTCAAAGAGGTAAGACAAAAGTATACAACTCTAGCTGTTTGAAAGTCATTGTATACCTTTTGGTAGCTGCGTGTTTATGTTGTCAAATCGCTTCGGGGATTTTGCTAGGAAGCGGTTCGGAAATGAAATGAAGAATACTTAGAATCATAGAATCATAGAGTTGGAAGAGACCACAAGGGCCATCGAGTCCAACCCCCTGCCAAGCAGGAAACACCATCAGAGCACTCCTGACATATGGTTGTCAAGCCTCTGCTTAAAGACCTCCAAAGAAGGAGACTCCACCACACTCCTTGGCAGCAAATTCCACTGTCAAACAGCTCTTACTGTCAGGAAGTTCTTCCTAATGTTTAGGTGGAATCTTCTTTCTTGTAGTTTGGATCCATTGCTCCCTGTCCGCTTCTCTGGAGCAGCAGAAAACAACCTTTCTCCCTCCTCTATGTGACATCCTTTTATATATTTGAACATGGCTATCATATCACCCCTTAACCTCCTCTTCTCCAGGCTAAACATGCCCAGCTCCCTTAGCCGTTCCTCATAAGGCATCGTTTCCAGGCCTTTGACCATTTTGGTTGCCCTCCTCTGGACACGTTCCAGTTTGTCAGTGTCCTTCTTGAACTGTGGTGCCCAGAATTGGACACAGTACTCCAGGTGAGGTCTGACCAGAGCAGAATACAGTGGCACTATTACTTCCCTTGATCTAGATACTATACTCCTATTGATGCAGCCCAGAATTGCATTGGCTTTTTTAGCTGCCGCGTCACACTGTTGGCTCATGTCAAGTTTGTGGTCAACCAAGACTCCTTGATCCTTTTCACATGTACTGCTCTCAAGCCAGGTGTCACCCATCTTGTATTTGTGCCTCTCATTTTTTTTGCCCAAGTGCAATACTTTACATTTCTCCCTGTTAAAATTCATCTTGTTTGTTTTTGCCCAGTTCTCTAATCTGTCAAGGTCGTTTTGAAGTGTGATCCTGTCCTCTGGGGTCTTAGCCACCCCTCCCAGTTTGGTGTCATCAGCAAATTTGATCAGGATGCCCTTGAGTCCATCATCCAAGTCGTTGATAAAGATGTTGAATAAGACCGGGCCCAAGACAGAACCCTGTGGCACCCCACTAGTCACTCTTCTCCAGGATGAAGAGGAACCATTGATGAGCACCCTTTGCGCTTCTCACAAGTCAGGGTGGTGATGAGCTTATGATAAAGAAAGAATTGACGTTGAATTCTTCAGCCACTATGATCCCACCTCCCTCCTAGGTTTGCAGTCTATATGAGCGGGGCCAGATTTAGGTTTGATGAGGCCCTAAGCTACTGAAGGTAATGGGGCCCTTTATATGTCCACCTGTCCTTTGTCAGCAACAAATTGTCACTGTCTTTTGTGCTGAATATATGCTGTATGGTAATTTATGGAACTAATAGGTATCTAAAGCCATTTGCACATAACAAAATATGTATTTTATCAAAGTAATTGTTGAACTGAAATACAATTAAGAAGTATATTAATAGTGAAATTGGGGGGGGGGGGCGCAGAGTGGGGCCATAAGCTATAGTTTGTTTAGCTTATACGTAAATCCGGCACTGTATATGAGGGATGTAAAGGACCCCTGGACAATTAAGTCCAGTTAAAGACGAATATGGGGTTGCGGCGCTCATCTCGCTTTTAGGCCGAGGGAGTCAGCGTTTGTCCACCGACAGCTTTCCGGGTCATGTGGCCAGCAGGACTAAACCACTTCTGGCGCAACGGGACACCGTGACAGAAACCAGAGCAGCGCACAGAAACGCCGTTTACCTTCCTGCCGCAGGAGTACCTATTTATCTACTTGCACTGGCATGCTTTCGAACTGCTAGGTTGGCAGAAGCTGGGACAGAGCAACAGGAGATCACTCCGTCATGGGGATTCGAACCGCCGACCTTCTGATCGGCAAGCCCTAGGCTCAGTGGTTTAGACCACAGCGCCACCCATGTCCCTCATGAGGGATGTACATACCAGCAGATCAATCATTTGCTCCTCCTCCCATATGCCTCAGGCAGACATCCCTTTATAATAACTTTTAAAAAGACCACTTTATGCATTTAAAATGTTCCTCATTTGCTCGTTTGCTTGTCTTTAAATGCAAAACTGCTCTGGAGAGGGAAGTGTGTTTATGACCCATAGGTGTCCTAAAGGTAAAGGTAAAGGGACCCCTGACCATTAGGTCCAGTTGTGGCCGACTCTGGGGTTGCGGCGCTCATCTCGCTTTATTGGCCGAGGGAGCCGGCGTACGGCTTCCGGGTCATGTGGCCAGCATGATTAAGCCGCTTCTGGCGAACCAGAGCAGCGCACGGAAACACCGTTGACCTTCCCGCCGGAGCAGTACCTATTTATCTACTTGCACTTTTGATGTGCTTTTGAACTGCTAGGTTGGCAGGAGCTGGGACCGAGCAACGGGAGCTCACCCCATTGTGGGGATTCGAACTGCCGACCTTCTGATCAGCAAGTTCTAGGCTCAGCGCCACCCTCACAGAAGAAGAAGAAGAAGAAGAGTTTGGATTTGATATCCCGCCTTTCACTCCCTTTAAGGAGTCTCAAAGCGGCTAACATTCTCCTTTCCCTTCCTCCCCCACAACAAACACTCTGTGAGGTGAGTGGGGCTGAGAGACTTCAAAGAAGTGTGACTGGCCCAAGGTCACCCAGCATGTGGAGGAGCGGAGACGCGAACCCGGTTCTCCAGATTACGTGACTACCGCTCTTAACCACTACACCACACTGGCACAGGCGTTGACTTCCGCAACCGGTTGTGTAAATTAGGTCCTCTCCTCTCACAAAAGCATTATTATTATTATTATTATTATTATTATTATTATTATTATTATCATTATTATTATCATCATTATCATTAAGCTTGGGAAAGAGCCATTGTAAATACAGAAAATTAGATATGAATGACAAGATAACTGGGGTGAATTTCACTGCGTATGAACCAACTGCACTTGTGCCTTTTTTGTAAGTACAGAACACACTGAATTCCCACTGAATTCAGAAGATATCATTTTTGAATAAATATGCCAAGGGTTATCATGCACATAACTATATCAACCTTCCTTTCAATTCTCCTGAGATGCTCTGCTTTTAAGTTAGTCCTTTGGATTTACATGCAATGAGTCCATCTCCCGCTGGTCCTGGTTCATCAACTTTTGCGATCTCCTGAATATTTGAGTTTATATTGCTTTTATAAGGACACAAGAGTACATTGTTATCTATAAGCTTATTTTTTACAAGTGTAACTGCAACAGCTGACAGAGACAGTATGTTGAAGAAAACCCTAAACTCCATATCACATGTGCAAAACCCTTTTTCCTATTGCTGCTACTCTATCAAACTGCTTCCTGAAGATGTTTTCAGTGTGCATTTATTCATGCAATAGAGCGCAACATTCCCTGCGGATGTTTCTCAGCACCATTACTGAAATCAGAAAAATCCAAGACGAACTGATAAGCTGAGTTTAGAAAACAAAAACGATGCAACACGATTCCATTCCATGTAATCTCTTTAATACTGTGAAATACTTTTCTTTTTAAAATACAGTATTTTCTGAGGTAGACCATTACAGTTCAAACGCATTTTTTTCAGACATTAATAAGACATGAATTAAATACTTTCATGTACAATATGTTGCAAAATGAGGTAGAAATGGTTACAGAGGATGTACAAAGTCAAAAACGATTTAAAAATAAAAAAAAAAGTCTTCAAAATTCCAGTACCACTTTTTGGAGGAGCAGAACAAAATAAAACAAAAAGAGGCAATCTTCCTGAGGTATATAGCTAGGAATACCTATGAGATACATTCGAAGGCACCCGAATGATATTAAGAGACTGTGCCCTCTTTCCAAAGGAAATCTCCCTTTGGAGAAACCAATCGTCTAAATTTTACCAGCATCGTAGGGTTTGAATGATGATGGATTTTCCACTATTACTGTTGGAGTGGACGCAACGGGGAAAAAAACCATCTGTGATTTAGAAACAATGAGTGGTGCTTTTTAGATTCCTTTCCCCACTGATGTGCCTGCGGAGGAACTTTTACGCATTATAGAAGGTTCTGGGGAGGGGAGCATTCTAGAATGCAAAATCCATTGTCCCAGAGTTCTGCCCAGAACTGTTGGGAAATCTAGGACACAGGCAAGATTCTCTCCTGCGTCTAGTTGCACATTGCTCAGAAAGATTGGTGGTGGTGGGAGAGCTTTCTGCATTGCTGATCTTCATCATATATAAGCAGGGCTTTTTGGAGCTCCAGCGCCTCTCAAATGGGCACCATTGCCATTCTAAGAGATCAAGGGAGAAGTTCGTGGCGAGCTCCTGGACCACTTTTTCTAGAAAATAAAAGAGCACTGCTTATAAGGAGCCTCAGACTTTATCTGAATCATTTGAGAAACTGCTACTTGGCAGGGAGAGACAAAAGTGGTCCTCTGCATTTGAGGTTAGAGTGGGTATATGAGATTGCAAAATGTGGCTTCACTCATCAAATTACCACGCTGCGAGTCTGTGTGTTTTTTGGTGGGTTTTGCTCTCCAGCAAACGCGTTTGAAGGGGCTGTTTCTGGCAACATGCTTAAAGCACATCACGGAGCAACAGCCTCATAGCTTATTTTTGGTAGTGTGGGATTTTTCAGCGCATGACATGTAGGTAAGGAGCAGATATAGGCTTTGGTATAAGAGAGAGATAGAGAGAGACAGAGAGAGACAGAGAGAGAGACCAGCAGGCATTGAAACTCTTGTTTTCAAAAGCTAACTTGCTTTCACAGGTGTAACAGCAAACTGCGTTCCAAAAATGAGTGTGAGGCACACTTCAACATTTGTCAGTAAGCACAAAAATGATGCTCAGTCAGACACACTTTGCTCCCTTTCCACAGCTTTTCAAAGAGACTGTGACTTCATTTTAGAACTCTCGAGACACTGCCTAAACACACACACACACACACAAAATCATATAACTAAGCAGCCAAAAGCAATTAGTTGCGATGAGCAAAAAGACTGTTGCTTTTGGCGGCAGCGTGGGTGTGCTCCAACATATAGCGATTGATAAAGTTGGAGCAGAATTTGGACAACCAGAATTTTCTGAAGTTATTAGTGATTGTTGTGACCTGTGTAAATGTATACAAGTCCACAACAAGCACAGATCTGGTGTAAATATGGGAGCAGCTTAACCTTTCCCCTCTCACTCATCCTGGTGTTTCCAAAATGCTACTAGTAATGGCTAGTCCCCCTTACTCTGCTAAGCCACAGACTCTTTCCTCCATCTACACGACACTCCTACCTGCTCCAGCCCTACCTGTGGATGGCAAAATCCTCCTATCAATTGTGACAGAAAAATACGAGCTTCCATGCTCTGAGACAGTATACCAGCATTCTGGGCACAAAGAATCAGAGATGTCTGTTGCTTTCTTTCCCTGATTGTTTGTAAGCCTCCTGAAAGGAATCCAGATTACAGCTGTTGGAAGCGGAAACAGGAAGAATTTGAGTCCCAAACAACAAATCTCCCACAGCTGCTGCAGCAGCACATCAGTTCTGCAGAAGTAAACCAGTGAGTTTGACAGACAACTCACCCAAGAAAAGAAACCCAAGCACAAGTTGAGGTATGGGCCCCTGTAATGATTTCCTCTTGAATTAGATTCCCCCAAATTCATTTTTTCTTTCCAAAACTCAATTCTCCCGAAATTGTTTCCTCTTGTCTCCCCCCCCCAAAAAACCAGATTTTCTCAGCCGCGGGTCACCAGATGTTGACAGACTACAACTCTCATCATTTGTAGTGAGAAGGGCCAGCAGTCAGGGATGATGGGAGTTGTAGTCCAATAATATCTGGAGACCCAAGGTTGAGAAAGGCTGAAAGACTAATAATCCCATTTTCCTCATTCACTTTTAATGCATTTCTAATCTTTTGTTGGAAGCCGCCCAGAGTGGCTAAGGAAACTCAGCCAGATGGGCGGGGTAGAAATAAATTATTATTATTATTATTATTATTATTATTATTATTATTATTAGTCAGTAATAGAACAGCCCCATTTCCCCTATGTAAACCCAATCCTACATTCACCCTACCAACCCACTCCTGGGTTCCTTCTCACCTCCACCTTAAAGAAGCAGAAGAACAAAAGCGCTATAATTTGATATTTTTTTTAAAGGGGCCAGATGGCCAATCGGCATCTTTCCACCCATCAGTGTGAATGAGCCAAACTCACCTCCATAAGCACTTGCATCTCACCTGTTGAGACAGGCAAGGGTTAAAAAAAACAATCCTGTGAACTCCATTTGCTCACCTACATACCCCAGAACTATCTCACGGGCAATTTAAAAAACGGCAGTGCCCTTAATTTGGTGTGGTGTGCAATGTTCATTACAAAGGAAGTCGCATCTTCTTCGCCCTACATTGTGCCATCCTAGGCATGTCTTATAAAGAGAAGTGCCGAGAATGGAAAACACAGCCCAGCATACATAAACCTTTGGTTCTGAGAGGCAGTCCTCTGGCCAGGCTAGATACCCTTGTCTTTCACACTGTCCATTTTCAGCTAATGCTACCACAATTACCTCTAGAGAAATTCTGGGAAAGTTCTTATCCAAGCGCAAACTATGCTCTGTGCAAAAGAATGTAAAATTCGGTGCTCAAAACCAACACAAACTTTTGCTTATTTTACCAAAAAGTTACAAAATTTGCACGATCGGGGTTTTTTTTGTCTGTTTGTTTGTTTTGAAGAAGATGCTTTGCTCCCTCCCTCATTTCTGGCAGTTTCTGAGTTTTTTTAATTAGCCAGAAGCGGTTTGCTAAGTTCCAAGCAACCGCCCATGTTTTCTGCAGATTTGCTTGAGGAACAGAAATTTGGTTCTCGTAGGAGTTATTATTTTCAGGAATCTGTGCCATAAATTAAATTTGGGACTCAGCTACATTAGGCAAAAAACCCCACAATGCCTTGAATGTGCTATAAACATGCGACACCAGATGGCGCCAGACAGCAAAAAAAATTCTATGTGATTTTTACATAGCGGTTTTTTTCTTTCGTTATAACGATTTAATTTCTGACTTATTTATAGTGCCCCCCCCCCCCGTGGTAAGAACCACACTTGGTATTAGAAAACAGAGAAGGTAAATGGCATTGGGTACATCCAGCCAATTGATGGAAGCTACTGAATTTCATAGCATGGAAGCTGTCAATTGTTTCTTCCAGAACACAACTGAAGTACATTATACTGACACCCAGCTCCACAGTGACACTGCAATTCTATCCATCTCCTGACCTGCGTGTGTTCACTCTTGTTCTGAACTCACTCATTATCTTTAAAGCTTACGAGTCAATGGAAAAGGCTGACAGCAGGGTGTCGACAGCTTCCAATCAAGCCTCAGAAAAGTGCTAGTTTAATCTCTGTCTCCAGAATATTACTGTTTATTGCAAATATGGCTAAGAGGAAAAGGGGGGTGGGGAGGAAGAGAAATTGGCTTGTGTGCTTTTAGGTTTTGCCCCACGGGGCAAATAGAAGCTCAGAGGACACCAGGAATACTGTGTCCAATTCTGGGCACCACAATTTAAGAAGGATGTTGACAAGCTGGAACGTGTGCAGAGGAGGGCAACCAAGATGATCAAGGGTCTGGAAACTAAGCCTTATGAGGAATGGTTGAAGTAGTTGGGTATGTTTAGCCTGGAAAAGAGGAGACTGAGCGGAGATATGAGAGCCATCTTCAAATATCTGAAGGGCTGTCTCATGGATGAGTGAATAAGTTTGTTGTCTCCTGCTCTGGAGGGTAGAATTCGAACCAAAGTTACAAGAAAGGGGATTCCGACTAAAACTTTTTGACAGTAAGAGCTGTTTGACAGTGGAACAGTGTCCGACTCTCCTTCCTTGGAGGCTTTTAAGCAGAGGTTGGCTGGCCATCTGTCATGGATGCTTTAGCTAAGATTCCTGCATTGCAGGGTGTTGGACTAGATGGGCTTTGGGGTCCCCTCCAACTCTACAATTCTGCAATTCCAAGGGGAAATGGTAGTACGGTTAGAGCAGTGGGCACTCCGCTGGTCTTGGGGCCCTGGTAAACACCAAACCTTGCTACCCTCTGGAGGTCTCAATCAAGGAGTTGAAGCAAATGAAAAGGAAAGGAAATGTAAGCCCTTATATAACAGGGACCATCTCTTCCCATGGAAATAACACTGGTGAGAATGGATACAGTGGTACCTCAGGTTAAGCACTTAATTCGTTCTGGAGGTCCATTCTTAACCTGAAACTGCTCTTAACCTGAGGTACCACTTTAGCTAATGGGGCCTCCTGCTGCCACCGCACCACTGCCCACGATTTCTGTTCTCATCCTGAAGCAAAGTTCTTAACCAGAGGTACTATTTCTGGGTTAGCGGAGTCTGTAACCTGAAGCATCTGTAACCTGAAGCGTTTGTAACCCGAGGTACCACTGCATCTTGGTTCTTGAACTTAATCCGTTCTGGGAGTCTGTTCAACTCCCAAAACCATTTGAAAACCAAGGTGTGGCTTCCAATTGGCTGCTTCCTTGCACTCAAGCAGAAACCGCGTCGGACGTTTGGCTTCCGGAAAACATTCGCAAACCGGAACACTTACTTCCAGGTTTGCGGCATTCAGGAGCCAATTTGTTTGACAACTAAGCCGTTTGAGAACCAAGGTACCACCACTATATATGCAAGCAGGAAAACCACCACAACCACAGCACCCATAACTGTGTCACCGGAAGAGTAACAGCCCTAGTTAATTAAAACGAAAATAAAGTGCTATCAGATGCAATTGCCTTGCTGAGAGAGTGTAGGGGGACCAAAGGCTTCCCACCACTCACTTAAGTTGCAGTTTTGACACTGAGGGGGGCATATATTTGTTTCTTGGCTTTTAGAATAGATGCTCAACAGTGCAGCTGTTGCATCAAAACCGGTCAAACCCCGCTGCCAATATGAAATCCGGGCAGAGAGAATGCTGTGGTCTTGATTGTCACACCACAAAGAGCTACCCACGTTCTCTCCAGTGACTTCTAAGGGAGTGAGAGACCAGCCGGCATGTTAATGTTGGTTCAGTATTGGTGGGTGGCTTCACACATTTGCATTTTTAGGTGTGTAAGCCACAAGGACCAAACTGCAGGTGATGGGTAGTTCAGCGTTTTCATGGAAAACAGCTGTGAGGAGGCTGAAACGAGGAGCAGAAGACAAGGACAAGGTACTTAGGTACTTCACCCTTTCCATTCTTGCTATTTGCCCAGAAAACCCTGGGCTGCTTTACCACTAATGGGGAGAAAGATAAAGGTTAGCAAACTGGGTGTTCTTAGCGGTCCACAGGCAAGAGAGGATTCCCAGCTGATGAAGCAACTTGGCCTCAGTGACAAAGCATCGAGGTAACAAGAGAGTCAAACAGCTGGGTAACTAGAAAGCTGAGTACCAACCTATTTAATAAAGCTGAAACCGCAAAAGGGGGAAGCATTAGGGGCACTATGTGCTAGGAGCTGAATCCTGCAAAAATGTAAGAGCTTAGGCGTTAACTCTAAGAGCTGATACCTAGTTTGCAGAAACCTAGTTTTCAGCTCAGAAACCTAGTTTTCAATAAAGAAGGCTGATCGCCGAAGAACTGATGCTTTTGAACTCTGGTGCTGGAGGAGACTCTTGAGAGTCACATGGACTGCAAGAAGATCAAACCTATCCATTCTGAAGGAAGTCAGCCCTGAGTGCTCACTGGAAGGACAGATTGTGAAGCTGAGGTTCCAATACTTTGGCCACCTCATGAGAAGAGAAGACTCCCTGAAAAAGACCCTGATGTTGGGAAAGATTGAGGGCACAAGGAGAAGGGGACGACAGAGGACGAGATGGTTGGATAGTGTTCTTGAAGCTACCAGCATGAGTTTGACCAAACTGCGGGAGGCAGTGGAAGACAGGAGTGCCTGGCGTGCTCTGGTCCATGGGGTCACGAAGAGTCGGACACGACTAAACGACTAAACAACAAGTTTTCAACTCTATCCAAGCATGGGAGCTACCTCTACCTTAGCGGGAAAATCTTGAGGGGGTCACACTAAACCAGAAACCTAGGTTGAATCCCAATTTTGAATGTGGGGTGAAAAAGAGAGAGAGAAAGATGCAGAAAGAAAACTGCAAATACATAGTTCCATGTAATACATATCCAAAAGGTAGACTCAGCTTTTACAACAAGTTCTGGTTTTATAGGTTAAAAGGGTTGGGGGCTTTCGAATAAAAAAAAGAATAGCATACATGCTAAAGAACAAGGGAAGGCCACGGCTGTAAGTTTCAGCCTTCAGTTCAGTTTAAAACCTGTTAAAAACTAGTTCATTTTTTGAAAAAATAGAGTGTAAGTAACTTAAAATTACAGAGTGGGTTTCACTTTTAAAAGCCTTATTATTAGGGTTACCATACATCCCGATTTCCCCAATATTCCTGGGATTTCAACAGTGGAAGTGGTATCAGGGAAAATTTCTGAAAAGCAGCAATTTGTCCGGATTTTCACTTCTTCAAATATGGCAACCTTTCTCAGTATGAGCAGTCCTGTTTTAGGTTAAGTGCAGTATATAAACTGAAGCCAAACAGTAGGCCTCAGTCCAAGTCCACGTTTCAGCTTTCAGTTCAGTATAAAACCAGATAAAAGCTAGTTTCTGTTTTAAATGAAAACTTCAACGGGGAGTTCATTGCTACCCTCTGTCTACTCCCTGCTTAATTATCTACTCCCCAGACAAAATAAATGCAAGAAGGCAATGAGGAATGCAAAAAGAAGTACAGTGGTGCCTCGCAAGACGAAATTAATTCGTTCCGCGAGTTTTGTCGTCTTGCGGTTTTTTTCGTCTTGCGAAGCACGGTGTCGGGAAAGTTTTGGAAAAGCTTCAAAAATCACCAAAGTCTTTAAAAACCTCAAAAAAGGCTACCACACCGCGTTCTATGAGTTGCTCCTCGAAGTCAAGTCGCAACTGTATTAATGGTGTTAAGAAAAAGGAAACAAACTTGCAAGACGTTTCCGTCTTGCGAAGCAAGCCCATAGGGAAAATCGTCTTGCGAAGCAGCTCAAAAAACAAAAAACCCTTTCGTCTAGCAAGTTTTTTGTCTTGCGAGGCATTCGTCTTGCGAGGTACCACTGTATTTCATGAAGCACATTGCTAAAAGCCCAAAGACCACCACCAACAAATTATTCAAATACATTAGAGGCAGGAGACCATCTTTGGATAACAAGGGAATCAAAGGTGTGATAAAGGAGGAAAAAGAAGCTGAATTAATTATTTGCACCTGCCTTTACAGCAGAAGATGTCAGGTAAATAGATCCCTGTGCCTGAAGTTTCTCAAGTAGAGAGTCTGGAAAAAAATATTATTATTATTACTATTACTTAGGCAAATGGTGGTGACAAGCTACAGTTCTAGCCCTAACAGATGATAAATTGTGTTGTCTGGATAGCATCCGCCCAAGAGTTCTTAAAGAACTCAAATGTGAAATTGCTGAACTCCAAAAACAAGTACCTGTCCCTAAGATCAGCCAATGTACTTGAGGACTGGAAATTGGCCCATGTAACACCAATTTTTAAAAAAGGATCCAGAGGGGATTCGGGAAATTACAGGTTGGTTAGTTTAACGTCTGCTCCAGGAAAACTGGTGCAAAGGATTATTAAAGATAGAATTACCAAATATATAGAAGAACAAGTCTTGCTGAAACAGAATGAGCATTGCTGCGAAGGATAATTCCCGTCTCACCAATTTTTCAGAGTTCTTTGAGAGTGCCAAGAATTTGACACTGCATACTTCGACTTTCAAAAATCTTTATACAAGGTACCCACACCAAAGACTTCTGAGAAAGCTTAGCAGTCATGGAATAAGAGAAGGAACTGCTTAAGGTCCAGAAAGCAGAGAGTAGGAATAAATGAAGAGTTCTTCAGATGGAAGAAGGTGGAAAGTGGAGTTCTCCAAGGGTTGGGCCTGTGCTTTTTAACGTGTTCATCAATGATCTAGAGCACGTTTTATTAGGAAAGGGATTGAAATTAAAACTGTCAATATCATAACACCATCCTACAAATCTATGAAGCCAAACATGGAATACTCTGCACAATTCATCTCAAGATACCTTAAAAGGGAGGAATTGTAGAGCTGATAAAAGTTTCAGAAAGTGGGCAACCAAAACGATCGGGGGCTGCTGCAGCTCCCCCTCAAGGGAAGGTTACAACCCTTGGGGGGGGGGGTTAGTTTCAAGAAAAAGCAAGATATAATATTATCCAAGATATGGGGAAAGGGGATAGGATGTTGTTCTCCTCTCGGGATTCTAGAACCAGAGGCCATCTAAAGAAGCTGATTGTTAGAAGATTCAGGATAGAGAAAAAGAAGGACTACATGGTCACTAACTTAGATGGCTTTTGAAGATTAGAAAAATGCATGGATCTATCAATGGCTAAGTTCTACCTCCATTGTCAGAGGCCTCTGAATATTAGTTGCTAGGAATCACGGTTGAGGAGAGAACTTTTGTGCTCAGATCCTGCTCACGGGCTTCCTGTAGGCATCTGGTTGGCCAATGGGAGAACAGGATGCTGGACTAGATGGGCCTTTGGTCTGATCCAGTAGGCTCTCTTTATGTTCCCTGTGTAATGTGTGAAATGCCCTGTAATGCCATTTTTATCCATGAAACAGCCAGCAGTGGCCACAGGCTTATTCTGTGTTCAGTTCCCTCAAATACTTTTCAAAGGCAGGTAGCTCAGTTGTGGGTTATTAGTGAGATAATGCACAAGGGAAACACAGACCCTCCAAGTGTCCCTATTTTCCAGGGACAGTCCTGGATTTACAGAAGCCGTCCCAGGTTCTGACTTGACCCTGTAATGTCCCACTTTCCCTTAGGACATCGCTATTTCCATCAGAGAAATGTTGGAGGGTATGGAGTTATGCAAACTCCAAGCCAAGGGGATAAGTAACTACTGAAGGCTGTATAGGGAAGTTTTTTTAATGTTTAATTATGTTGGAAGCTGCCCAGAGTGGCTGGGGTAACGCAGTCAGATGGGTGGGGTATTATTATTATTATTATTATTATTATTATTATTATTAAAGCTATGGTTTTCCCAGTAGTGATGTATGGAAGTGAGAGCTGGACCATAAAGAAGGCTGCTCGCCGAAGAATTGATGCTTTTGAATTATGGTGCTGGAGGAGACTCTTGAGAGTCCCATGGACTGCAAGAAGATCAAACCTCTCCATTCTGAAGGAAATCAGCCCTGAGTGCGCACTGGAAGGACAGATCGTGAAGCTGAGGCTCCAATACTTTGGCCACCTCATGAGAAGAGAAGACTCTCTGGAAAAGACCCTGATGATGGGAAAGATGGAGGGCACAAGGAGAAGGGGACGACAGAGGACAAGATGGTTGGACAGTGTTCTCGAAGCTACCAGCATGAGTTTGACCAAACTGCGGGAGGCAGTGGAAGACAGAAGTGCCTGGCGTGCTCTGGTCCATGGGGTCACGAAGAGTCAGACACGACTAAACAACAACAACGTTGTTGTTGTTGTTGTTGTTGTTGTTGTTGTTGTTCACTATCATGGAATAGGATGTCCCTATTTTCATTGGAGAAATATTGGAGGGTATGGAAACAGCTCTTGAACTTATAAAGAAAGTTCTCTTACTGAATTGGTTGTTTAGTGAAAAATGTGTGAAGAGGACAATTGGCTGGTAACTTTTACATTAACAAACATATAGCACTTTTAATGTGCAAAGTGCTTAACAATGCTAGATGCTCACAAAGCATTTTATTTTATTTTAATTTCATATGAAACAGGTAAGTAGAGTAGGCCACCCGTGATATTCATGGCTAAGTTTGGTGTTGAACACAAGTCTCCTGGTTCCATTCTCTCTTTATGGTGTTAAGTGCTTTGGCTTATCTGAGACTTAAAGGAGAGCTCTTCACCCTCAAATCAGAAGCAGTTGTCAGTTTACAACTTTTCAGGTAAAACTGCCACTCCACTCTGCAGCTTCATCCCATCATTATTAAATATCACAGGTGCTTTCACTGACCACAGTCACACTGCCAGTGCTATTTTTCTAGAAAAAGAGGAGCTGGACCTCACCATGAACTTCTCCTTGTTCTCTTAGAATGGCAATGATATCCATCTGCGCTCTGGCTGAAAAAAAGAAGCAGCCCTGCGCGTTTTTTTGGAAGATTTTCAGGAAGCCATTTACCACTATGTAGTAATGTAAATCAGCTTACAGAATGCAGGAGTGAAAGAGAGACAACTGGCTTGGAAGATGCAATGAAGAAAGGCCTGCTTAGCAGAATCTAGAACAAGACATACAGGTTCTCAAGTCAACAGCACTGAAGTATTTCCCCATGGATTTCGGCTAGCTGAGCTTTGTTATCTTCTGCGTTTATGGATAACCCCTGTGACAGAGTGACAGTGAACAACTATCAGGAAGCAAAATATCCCTGCAAACTAATTCCAAGGAGTCAATCTTTGGGTTTGGATGAGAAATTTGACCAGGTCCATCTCACAGGCCAAAGACCAAAGACCATGGTTCTTCCAAGATGGTCTGTAAAGCCTTCCAGAATATCAGAAGGAGAGGAACTATTTAAGTGTTATACTAGCCTCAGTTGAATTAGGGTATCAACCTGTGCCGTCAAAATGTGTGTGTAGGTAGCCTCCCTGTTATGTCTGGGTCAATGTTCCACTGCTGGTTTTGCTCAGTAGGAGAATGAAGAGATAGGTCTTTTAGGAATCTGAAAAAGCCTCACTGGGAAGTCTAAAATTGTTCAGAGAGGCAAATATGCCAAATAAATGTACAGTATTTCCTTGTCCCAGTCTGCAGGAAAAGGCAGACATTTACCTTCTCTCTCTCTTTCTCTCTCTTTTCTTTCTTTCTTTCTTCCCTCCCTCCCTCAAGCTTACTTCTTTCACCAGCTTCTCCTAAAAACAACTTGCAAAGTTTCCTTACACACTTGTAATATATTCAAGTGAGAAATTCTTAAAAGGGAAACCGCATACAATTATTATTATTTTTGTTTTTCAGTAGTTGAAAGTCTTGCCAGTTCAATCTTTGGCCTTTAAAAGGAAGTGAGTATACTCTGGTATACTTCCTTTTCTGGTATATTTTTTGGTATATTTCAGAGTTTTTGGACTCTGAAATAAATCCAAACCATGCATAGGACTGTATCTTTAGGGTCAAAGCCTAAACCTGTGAACTATGGACACTTAAAATGGGGTCAACAGTTTCTAAGAGAAGCAGGTAAATAGGAGGGAGGAGAAAGGCTGGAGAACAGAAACACAAAAGAATGCAAGGCTACAGAAGACCAAGAGTGACTCAATAAAGACATGTTTTCAGAAAGCAAATGGGACGTTAGTTAAAGAATTGGTTAGTACTGAATTTGGGGTGCTAGGTTAGGCCTAAAGCCCTCTCAATATCCATATGAAGTAATTTATGAATGGTTGCACCTTTATGAAGTAATTTATGAATGGATGCACCTTGAGTTTAACACACACACACACACAAACACAGTGAATGTTAAAGCCTAGGCTGCCAGTTCACATGTTGCAATTGGTGAAGCTCACTTTGAACACACCAAGATGGCAACGTATTATAGGCTATGACAAATTAAATGAGGACAATGCGTCCATAGGTGAACAAAAGTGTATTCTGCAGTGTATTACGGCAGTCAAGGCAGAGTGGTGCCTTCACAGGGCAAACTCAGCTCCATGAGACAAATGTCTCTAGGGTCATCCATTAAATCAGTGTTTCCCAGACTTGGGACTACAACTCCCATCATCCCTAACTGGCAAGACCAGTAGTCAGGGACGAAGGGAATTGTTGTCCAAAAACAGCTAGAGACCCAAGTCTGGGAAACCCTACATTAAATGCTGAAATGTACGTTTGCTTTCTCTCTTCACACACAGAGAGACTTTAAAAATGTAATTGTAATAATGCAATTGCACCTGTTTTATTTGCTTCCCCATAAATTATACTTTGGGAAATTTGAGAACTAGTGGTTTGGGGGCTTCTTTTCTTGCTGTGACAAAGCTTGAGAGGTCCTATCAGAGGCCACAATCAAAGGGAAATGGATTGGCAACCTGGAATTTGGAAATGAATAGAAACATTCCTTCAAAAAGTGGTACTAGCCATGGCTTCAAAACTACAGCACTAATACTTATCCTTTGAAGACATTTACTTCACCAGAACGCTATGGTAAAAATGTTTTCTTTAAAAAATAAAAATAAAGTTATGACATAATATATTGTGAAACGCCCCTGAAATACATTCAACTTTCATCTTTGTAACGACTTCAAGTTTATTCTTGTTCTTTTTTTCCTCTCCTTACCTTTTGCTTTTAAAACGGGAATCAAGTGTGTGTTAAAACACATTTGAAATCCCTCCAGGTCATATTTTATTTTCCTTGAGTTTAAAAAAACAACAAAAAAACATTCTTTTTTCTTCTCCTTGTTTTGAGGTAAATTATTTTTCCTGAGTAGTTAAAAAAGAAAAAGAGAACCCACTACATACATTACAAAAATAAAAAGGATGCTAGTTTACTAAACAATCTACATTTTAAAAAAAATAAATCCCAAAAGCCTTCCCTTAAAACCCATTGATGCCATTTGCTTTAACAACGATGCTCTTGATGGCTTTAAAGAACATCAAGGGCTAAATTATGCCCCTGGAAATGAGTCTGTATCAGAGTATAAAGCAGTGAATGACAGCATCGTGCCATTCCCATGGAAGTTAAGAACTCTACAGAAATAACCAGGAGGTACAGTGTTAAAAAGAGTTGGGAAGGGGACAATACCTGGCCGAATACTTTACAATGCTGGTACAGAAAGGGATGACTGGGGGAACAGATTAATAATAAATAGGTTATCCTGAGTTCATTCAGCAACTACTTTTCATAAACATAGAGACCCAACAACCACCACACAGTCAAAATTCCAGACATTTTTAAAAGGGGGGGGGGGGAAATGTACGCAAATCAATCTAGGGGAAGTCCTTGCATCCAAAATTAGGTGTGACTTTCTAACAGACGACTCCTCACCCATCGCCCGCTTTTCATAGGCAGGCAGGCAGGCTGCGGCCTCCCAAGGAGAGCGCTCAGAGCGGCAAAGCTTTTAACAGCAAAAGCAAGAGAAGGAAATCAAATCTCCCAACACCTTCCATTCAGAGAGACCCGAGACCATCAAAAAAGAAAAAGCCGGTCACTCTCCACTAGTGCTGAGACCCATACATTTTATCCCATTCCACGTACAAGTCCAGCTCCTTCTGAGAGACGGCAGGGTGGATTTTGCAGAAAACGCTTTCGAAATCCTTGTAGGAGGTGGGCTGAAGCTGCCCCGGCAGGCTCTGCAGCTTGCTGGACGCAACCTGCTGGCAGAGGTGGAGGAGCTCGCTGCCGGAATAGCTCTCAGTGAGTTGGACAATGGAGGCCATCTCCCTCTCGTTGAGGCAGTAGTTTTGCTGGGCTAAAGCATGGTGCAGGATCTGCCGCCTGGCAACGCTGTCTGGCGGGGAGATGTAGAAGCGCTTGGCAAACCTCCTCTGGGTGGCTTCGTCCAGGTTGCCAGGCCTGGTGGTGGTTGCTATGACCACAACGTTCTGCTCGCCTGAGGTAGCAAGGTTATCCAGGTAGGAAAGGAGCTGGGACTTCAGGACAGCGGCGTCTTCCAGGAGGGATTCCACGTCGGTGAGGAGAACGACCGCCGGCTGCCGGCAGTTGGACACGAAGAACGTGGCCTGCAGGATCTTCTCGGCTTCTGCCTTCCACTTGGAGACCAAGGCTGTCCCGCTGAGCTTCATCAGGGTGGACCCCAGCTGGGTGCAAACGCATCTGCTCAACAGGGTCTTCCCAACACCGCGAGGTCCAAAGAGCAAGATGGTTTTGGGTGGCCGGCTTGCCCCAGTGTAAGCACCTGGCCTCAAGATGGGCCACACCAGCTCTTCCTCGATGGCAGCTTTGACAGAGACTTGCCCTGCGATGTCTGTCCACTGAACTGGAGGACCGCAATCAATGATCTTGTTGTTCACCAGCTCCAGAACAAACGGGTCCATGGCTTTCAGCTGCTCTTCCACAGTCTGGCTGCTGTTGTCGCTGCTGAAGGGTGGTGGCTTGGGTTGCATCCTGAGGGCAAAGGACTCTCCTCCATGTTCCCCGTTGGCAGCCGGAGGGGTGAACTTCTCAAAGGTCTCGCTAGGCCTCAGCGGGGCTTCACCCACGCTGTAAGCCGTAGACACCAGGCCTTTCATGGGCTGGCTGTTGTATTTCCCCACAGGCTCCTCTGAAGCCACGGTGGTGGCCGCCACGCCTGCGGGCCTCTTCCCCCCTTTGAAAGGCACCTCAGAGCTGCGGCTGAACCCATTTCCTCTACATTCACCGCTGTCGGACATCTGATACGGAGACTTTGGTTGCTCATAGCTGTATTTGCGATACCGGCCTTCGCCATCATCCTCACCGCCGGCGAGATCAAAGGCCTTCCTTTTCAGAGAGCTCCCCGACTCACCACTGAGGGGTGGCACAGCTAGGGGGCTCTGGTAGCTGTACCCAGGGACGACAGGGGGGCGAGAGGAAGGAGGGATGGGTGTGGGGGCAGCAATGCTCGAGGGCAAATACGAGGCTGACGGGTGGGGAGGGTGAATGGTGCCATAGCCAGGCTGGGGTGGGTAGCTGCCTGAGGCGTAATTGTACATGGGTCCTGAGGAGCTGTAGCTGGGGACGAGCGCCGTGGAAGGGTGGCTGGGTTGAAGGAGGCCTGAGCTATGCAAGGTGGACGGGTGTGGAGGCGGAAGCGCCGAGGCAGGTTGGCTGCAGTAGCCCGATGGCAAGTAGGCCCCACTGTAGCCTGAAGGGTACTCCTGAGACGGACCAAGACTGCCAGAAGTCGGGGGTCCCCCGCATGTGTTACTGGGGTAAATGGAGTCCGACAAATTGCTGGAGACCACCGGGGAGGTCCCAAGGCTGTTCCCAGGGGTGACAGCAGGAGGGATGATCCCCTTGGAGGTGGGCAATCCATCGTGCATCGGGGTCAAAGGGTAAGCCCCCTCTGAGCTGTGCGCCATCGGCCAAGGCTCCATCTCTCCCTTCTGGCCGTTGAGGGGCCCAAAGGCGCCATCCCCGTAGGTGTTGAGCCCCGGCGGCCTGTCATATGGGGAGTCCAGTACTCCGGAGTACTTCTCAGCATACCTCTTCAGCAGGTTGGAGGCGGTCAGGGCAGAGATGTCATCGTTGGCCCAGGCGTAGTTGAAGCGCTGCCGGCTGCTGTGGTAGAGGTCCGACTTGTGGGCAGGCGATGAGGTTGTGGAGGAGACATCAAGGTGCTGCTCTGGCCACTGGTTCAGGGGCTGAGCATGCTCGGGTGTCCAGTGCATGTTTGACAAAAGAGCTAGGGAAAAAGCAGCAAAGAAAACCAGGATTAGGTTTTGTCTTTGGGGTGATAGATACCGTATTTTTTGCTCTATAAGATGCACCAGACCATAAGATGCACCTAGTTTTGGGGAGGAGGAAAACAAGAAAAAAAAAATCTGAATCCCAGAAGCCAGAACAGCAAGAGGGATTGCTGCGCAGTGCTCCCTCTCTCGGGATGAAGGCTCCCCCTGCCCTGAAGAGGTTTCGCGCAGCGAAGCCAGAAGCTAGAACAGCGAGAGGAGAGGGAGCGCTGTGCAGCGATTCCTCTCGCTGTTCTGTCTTCGCCATGCAAAGCCTGCATGCGCTCCATAAGACGCACACACATTTCCCCCTACTTTTTAGGAGGGAAAAAGTGTGTCTTATAAAGCGAAAAATACAGTAATGAGTTAAAGAAAATGTTTAAAAACACTTTTGTTTAAAAACCAGAAGCTTTTTGTATTAGGTATAGACAAGATAAAAAAAAAATCTTATATGCAACAACTGCAGCAAGAATTTTGTTAGCCCCAAAATGGAAACAACAGGAGTTACCAATGAGTGGCAGGTGAAAGTGATGGACTTTGCAGAACTGGCAAAACTGACGGGAAGAATCCGGAAGCAGTGAGACCAAGCATTCCAAAAAGACTGGAATAAATCTATATTACATTTGAAAGACAACTGTAAGCAATTAACATCACTAGCAGGGTTACCGTATTTTTCCATGTGTAAGACTAGGTTTTTTTCCGTTAAAAATAATGTCAAAAATGTGGGGGCGTCTTATACAAGGAGGCCATCTTCCCCCCCATTTTCTTAAATCGGAGTCCCAAAAATTAGAGGGCATCTTAGACATGGGGGCATCTTATAGACGGAAAAATACGGTAGTTGAAGATGTGTAAGATGAAATTGCTACCTATTCAGGTTGAGTAATTTAATATTTTAGGTAACAAGGATAGGAAATAAAGTGAAAGGTAAAGATGCAAAATTTAATTTTATTAGGCGGGAGGGAAGGAAGTTGATAGGCTCAGTTGAGCCCAAAGAGTTATAAGAAGAAGATATATTACTGTGTAATGTGATTATATGTAAAACCAATAAAAATTAATATATATAAAAAGATTTTGTCTTTTGGGAATAATAGGAACAGAACTACCTAAATTGTATAGGAATTTATTTATGTATGCTACTACAACAGCAAGAATGCTACTTGCCCCCAAAATGGAAAGAAGCAGAAGTCCCAGCAAAGGAAGAATGGATACAAAAACTTACGGAATATGCAGAAATGGCAAAACTTACCGGAAGAATAAGAAATTCTTTTTATAAAAGAATGGAAATGGTTTACTGAACATTTACAGATAAAAACATTGGCAGGGTTATGGTAATAACCTGCAGTTTCATAAGAGTATATATTTAAACTAGATAATTAAATGAGCAAATTAAGTTAATTTGGATATGCAGAAAATTAATTTAAGGAGCCGCAGAAAGAGAGGGAAGGAAGTTAAACTTTGAAATGTTAAATTGATTGTAAAACTAAGGAAATGTATAAACTTGAAAGGTATAAATAAATGATGCGACACTGGCGGGGAATTGTGGGGAATCAAAATGGCAGCTGCCAGATCTCTACTAGGAGGCGGACATCATTTTAATTTCCCAGGGTGCTCCGGAACAATGTCCCACAGGGGGAATTGTGGGGAATTAAAATGGTGGCCCGAGACCCAGTTGCCTAACACAGAAGTGTTGGGAGGGGGAAAGGCTGAAAGGAAGGGGTAAAGCTTTAGGATTGCTCCTAACAGTGTGGCCACACCAGATCTCCTCCCCGCAGCTACTGGCTACAGGGGAAAATCAGCAGTAACAAGCAAGCTGTCTTTCAAGGGAAGCTCCTGATGCCCTCATTACCGGCCTTCTCATTGCAGCCCTCCTGATCAAACTCCCCAGGGAACTGCCTGTCTTGGCAACAGGACCAATTTCTTCAGGATTGTTTCTGCTATTCTTAAAATCTATCACTATCAAAGAGGGTGGTTATTATTATTATTTTGATTTTTTTTACTATTTGCACACATGCAGGCACCATTGTTTTCCCTCGGAGCCACACTTTCAGAATAAAAATTTGCTTGTGCAACACTGCTTTTTTTTTTTAATTGATAAGAAATACATTTTGTGGCGGGAGGAGGAGAGAGATACAACTCCTAACAGTGCTTGATTTGTAACACGTAACCCAGCTACATTATAATATACCGTATTTTTCGCTCTATAAGACGCACCAGACCACAAGACGCACCTAGTTTTTGGAGGAGGAAAACAAGAAAAAAAATATTCTGAATCTCAGAAGCCAGAACAGCAAGAGGGATCACTGCGCGGTGAAAGCAGCAATCCCTCTTGTTGTTCTGGCTTCTGGGATAGCCGCGCAGCCTGCATTTGCTCCATAAGACGCACACACATTTCCCCTTACTTTTTAGGAGGGAAAAAGTGAGTCTTATAGAGCAAAAAATACGGTAATTGTGGGATATCCAGGAAATATAAAGCCATGCAGCTACATAAGAACACAAAGTCTTCCCAAAATATAAAATTAATTGTCCTTGAATCTTCCCGCTATAATTGTCATCCTTTGGGAACCACTGGTGTACAGCATTATGCTAGGGTATTTTTCCGCTTCCTGAAAGATATACAGTGGTACCTCAGGTTACATACGCTTCAGGTTACAGACTCCACTAACCCAGAAATAGTACCTCAGGTTAAGAACTTTGCTTCAGGATGAGAACTGAAATCGTGCTCCGGCGGCGCAGCAGCAGCAGGAGGCCCCATTAGCTAAAGTGGTGCTTCAGGTTAAGAACAGTTTCAGCTTAAGTACGGATCTCCGGAACACATTAAGTACTTAACCCGAGGTACCACTGTAATATAATTGTGGGATATCCAGGAAATATAAAGCAATGCAGCTACATAAGAACACGAAGTCTTCCCAAATATAATATTGATTGTCCTTGAATCTTCCCGCCATAATTGTCATCCTTTGAGAACCACTGGTGTACGGCGTTATGCTAGGGTATTTTTCCGCTTCCTGAAAGATATATGCCTAGCATAAATTAAAAACTTGAAATTTATTATTATTATTACAGTGGTACCTCGGGTTAAGAACTTAACTCATTCCGGAGGTCTGTTCTTAACCTGAAACTGTTCTTAACCTGAAGCACCACTTTAGCTAATGGGGCCTCCCGCTGCCATTGCACCACCGTTGCACGATTTCTGTTCTCATCCTGAAGCAAAGTTCTTAACCTGAGGTAATATTTCTGGGTTAGCGGAGTCTGTAACCTGAAGCGCATGTAACCTGAAGCGTACGTAACCCGAGGTACCACTGTATTATTATTATTAACCTGGGTTACTCGATCGGGCAACCACGTTCTTACACAAAGTGTGGGCCCGCTTTAGACACAGAAGGCAGCCATGCTGGCTTGAAACGCTTGCAGGGGGACTCAAAGCCCCCTTCCTCCTCCTCCTCCTCCCTCCTGGTCTCAGCTGCTTTATAGCAAGCAGGCGGAGGAATGCACACAATGAAGCAATCAAGGGCAGAGCTGGAGGAATGCATCACCAGTTTCCCCCGACCTAAGTAACTTTAATTGTGCTGGGGTGTTTCTGCCCCTGCCCCGTGGCTTCCTCTGGTCCTCCTGATCTAATGAGTAGAGACATTTCAGGAGCCTTGCTGTGGGGCCGAGCAAATTCCAAAACCTCGAGGCTCCAGAGAAAGGGAGCGCGAGAGAAGCGGAGGAGGAGGGGAGGAAAAACAGAACGAAGAAGCAGCAGCACGTATCGCATTATAGAGATTGGCAGGATACTTGCAAAAAAAAGAGAGCGCTTGCAATCCTAGTTTTTCATTTCCTCTGTGTGTGTGTTTTGAATGTGTAATGGATTGAAAACAGATATTATAGGCAAAATGAGAAATAAAAAATGGACAGTTATTCATTTGTTAACCAATGCTTGCTTTGTACACGCTTTGTGATTAGCTCTGGTCTTCCCCTTGCCTTTCCCGATTTAAATTCCTTAAACACGCACTTAAAATTTACTTTCTCCATGTTATTTGACTTGGAATTTTATTTTATATAATTATCCTATTTGCACACCGAAGTTCAACCAAAGCCTGCCAACGGACTGATCTCTTGACAAGGTTCTTTTACATAAACTCTGTTTATATCCCACTCTCTGGGAAATTTTCTAGTTTTTTCATTTCCAGGTCCCTTCCTTAGCATTGTTGGCATGTGTGTGTTGTGTTTCTGTGTGTGCATTTGCTCACCAGATCCACTACACCAGCCCACCCCCCTTCTCCAGGGTCCCCCCCCTCCTCTGCTCATTCACAAAAGGCCCTGGGAGGGGGGGGGCAGAATGCTGAAGTGTGGGTTGTGGTTTAGCATTGCCATTCAGCCTCTAAGCCACTTTGTGGCTGCAGTACAATTAGATTACCTAATGCTTTAATTGACTTATATGGCATTTGTACTTTCACTCTGGATATCAAAACTTACACAGGAGGATTTAAATGGCAGCTTTAACCGGGCTTTCTCCGGCGGCCTGCCTTCATTTACTCCCCATTATATATTAAAAAGTGCCACAATTAGGCAAAAGGTCCGCAGAGAGGGTGCTCTCATCGCTACCCCCACCCCACTCCTGGCCAAGTAAATAAATAAATTAAAATGGGTGGGTGGGTAAACAAATAAAAGGGACTCGGGGGGGGGGGGGCGAGCTTTGGAAAAAATGAAGACAATGGGAGCCTTCTAATAAAACACTCACTTTGGACAGGCAATTCCAAGCATAGTACAGTGGTACCTCAGGTTAAGAACTTAATTCATTCCGGAGGTCCATTCTTAACCTGAAACTGTTCTTAACCTGAAGCACCCCTTTAGCTAATGGGGCCTCCTGCCGCTGCCGCGCAATTTCTGTTCTCATCCTGAAGCAAAGTTCTTAACCCAAGGTACTATTTCTGGGTTAGCAGAGTCTGTAACCTGAAGCGTCTGTAACCTGAAGCATCTGTAACCTGAAGCGCATGTAACCCGAGGTACCACTGTATACAAATGCTTGGTAGCTGCAATGCATGAACGAGGTCTCTTTTTCCTTTGCACCACGCGATACAAAGTTGTGGTCGGTTCTTTAAAAAAGCGTTGCTATTTACACCAAGAAAAGGAAGCCTAGTTAAAAACAGTGCTCCATAACCTCTCCCTCTTGACTGGTCCCTACTGAAAGCAAGCCAAGTCTCAACCAAGGCTATAAAATCCCAGGTTCCTGGATGCCCTGGGCTGATGATGATGGCTTCTGGGTGGCTTCCAACACTTATAAAAACATAATAAATCATATAACTGAAGAGTTGGAAGGGATCATCTAGTCCAGGAATGTCCAAAGTCTGTTTTGGGAGCCTAATTCGGCCTGCCGGTCGATTTAAACCTGCCCCCATGGCAGTATACGTCCTGGGATAAAAAAGCTCAGCAATTTCAATCCTAAAAAAGCTCAATAACTTTGGTCGGCCCTTACACATGTTCACTTCATCAAATCTGGCCCTCTTTGGAAAACGTTTGGGTACCCCTGATCTAGTCCAACTCCCTGCAATGCAGGAATCTCACCATGCAGTCCCCCATCCAACTTGAAACCATACTGGTCCCTGCTTAGCTTTGCAAATGTGCTAGTAGTTTTATTGCGGCACCACTAGGAGGGTCAAACATTTAAAAGATCCCTAAACAGGGCTGCCGTCAGATGTCTTCTAAAAGTCAGATAGTTGTTTATTTCCTTGACATCTGATGGGAGGGCGTTCCACAGGGTGGGTGCCACTACCGAGAAGGCCCTCTGGTTCCCTGTAACCTCACTTCTCGCAATGAGGGAACCACCAGAAGGCCCTCGGAGCTGGACATCAGTGTCCAGGCTGAGCGATGGGGGTGGGGACGCTCCTTCAGGTATACTGGGCTGAGGCTATTTAGGGCAGGCATAGGCAACCTTCGGCCCTCCAGATGTTTTGGACTACAATTCCCATCATCCCTGACCACTGGTCCTGTTATCTAGGGATCATGGGAGTTGTAGGCCAAAACATCTGGAGGGCCAAAGGTTGCCTATGCCTGATGTAGGCTTTAAAGCTGAGCACCAACATTCTGAATTGTGCTCGGAAACACATCCGTTTAGGAAATGGATTCCAATGACATGGGATCTGAAATGCGGTAGCTTATGGGGAAAATTTATTTAGGAGACAATGCAAGCAGATGGAAACATTAGCAGGATTTTAATTTCACTTGTAACAAGTACTATGGATAATATGGACTGATATAAAATATAGGTAAAGGTAAAGGGACCCCTGACCATTAGGTCCAGTCGTGGATGACTCTGGGGTTGCGGCGCTCATCTCGCTTTATTGGCCGAGGGAGCCGGCGTACAGCTTCCGGGTCATGTGGCCAGCATGACTAAGCCGCTTCTGGTGAACCAGAGCAGCGCACGGAAACGCCGTTTACCTTCCCGCCAGAGTGGTACCTATTTATCTACTTGCACTTTGACGTGCTTTCGAACTGCTAGGTTGGCAGGAGCAGGGACCGAGCAACGGGAGCTCACTCCGTCGCAGGGATTCGAACCGCCGACCTTCTGATCGGCAAGTCCTAGGCTCTGTGGTTTAACCCACAGCGCCACCCGCGTCCCTGATATAAAATATAGATTATGGAATAATATGCAGTTATAAAAGTTGAGAACAAGACCCACGAAGGGGATGCAGTGAGATTCAGAGAATCTCTATATACGGAGATGTACAGTGGTACCTCAGGTTAAGAACTAAATTTGTTCTGGAGGTCCATTCTTAACCCGAAACTGTTCTTAACCTGAAGCACCACTTTAGCTAATGGGGCCTCCTGCTGCTGCCGCACCGCCACTGCACAATTTCTGTTCTCATCCTGAAGCAAAGTTTTTAACCCGAGGTACTATTTCTAAGTTAGCAAAGTCTGTAACCTGAAGCGTCTGTAACCTGAAGCATCTGTAACCCGAGGTACCACTGTATTTGGTTTGTTTACATTTTGTATTTGTAAAATCAAATAAAAAATGATTTCCAAAATAAAAATGACATGCGGTAGCTCTTTCGCCTAAAATATCTGATGCTGGCTTTTACAAATTTGAAGATGTGCACTTTAACCATCCGGCTTAAAGCTCCAAAGACTTTCAACGCTGAGCTTTCTTCCTGGCTGCAGCCGCAGCCTAGCACTGAGAGGACCTTGTCGGACTCTCGCTTCGTAGCAGATCTCTCTCAGGCCACAGCATGTGAACTTAATTATGGCGATGGTGTTTCCTAGGCCGCCATTGGGCTCTCAAGCTACTGACGATTCCTCAGAGAGGTTACCTTAGCACTTTACTAAATGATGTAGGGGGAGGGTCTTGGAGGAAAACAGTCCCCTAGGAAGGGATCCCCGGAGGAAAATAAAATACATCTGAAAGCAGCAGAGGGGGGAAAATCTTGATGCCCTTTGTTCTTTGTGGCTAGTGGTGCTCTAATATTTACAGCACGGTTTGTTAAAACGATTCGGGTATTTCCCCCCCTTCTCCTTATGAAGCTTCTGTTGGTATTTCCAAATAAACACTTCATTTTAAAAAATTAGAAAATACAGTGGTACCTCGCAAGACGAAAAACGCGCAAGACGAAAGAGTTTTTCGTTTTTTGAGTTGCTTCGCAAGACGAATTTCCCTATGGGCTTGCTTCGCAAGACGAAAAACGAAAACGTCTTGCAAGTTTGTTTCCTTTTTCTTAAAACCGTTAATATCCTATGGGAAACCGTGCTTCGCAAGACGAAAAATTCGCAAGACGAAAAAACTTGCAGAACGAATTAATTTCGTCTTGCAAGGCACCACTGTAGCCTTGGACACACTCTCTTTCCTATGAACTGGAGAAGCTATGTTTAAAATCACGTCCTGCCACTTTTATAGCACCTTCACTATCATGGGTTTTTCCCCACAAAGGACATTGGGAACTGTAATTCGCTGGAAACCTTCTTTGCGGAAGGTTCTTTAAAATTTAATCCCACTCGCAGAACTGCAATTACCCCAGGAGTAATTCTAGGAGAACAATCCATTTAAATTTAGACTATATGTATGTAATAAGAGACAGGAGAGTTTATTACCACTCTAGCCTCCTATGGGGGGGGGGCTACCTTATCCTGCAATTTTCACTAATCGGGGCTACAATTCAGAATGGAGCGGGACCCTTAAATCTCTCTCACACAAACACACAATGCAAAGGGACCTTTTCTGAGTCAAAATGTGAGCAGAACACGGAAGAACTGCTAAATAATATCAGATAGAAACATGCCTTATATTTGAAGCAGATGACTTTCTCCAAAGATTCCTGAATATTGTAGCACTCTCACAGTGCTACAATTCCCAGCACCCTTTATTGAATACAGTTTCCAGCAGTGGGGTGGAGTAGAGGAACTAAGCTGGTCTCCTAAACATTCCCGCTTGAACCTCCTTTCCAAAGTCTGGGAAGCTTCTGCCTGGTTTAGGGAGGGAGGCACCAGGTTCACATTTATAATAAATTTATTTATTTATTTATTTATTTATTTATTTATATTATTATTTTATTTATTTATACCCCGCCCATCTGGCTGGGTTTCCCCAGCCACTCTGAGCGGCTTCCAACAGAATATTAAAATGCAATAACCTATTAAACATTAAAAGCTTCCCTAAACAGGGCTGCCGTCAGATGTCTTCTAAAAGTCTGGTAGTTGTTTTTCTCTTTGCAATCTGGTAGGAGGGCGTTCTACAGAGCGGGTGCTACTACCAAGAAGGCCCTCTGCCTGGTTCCCTGTAACTTGGCTTCTCGCAGCGAGGGAACCGCCAGAAGGCCCTTGGAGCTGGACCTCAGTGTCCGGGCAAAAAGATGGGGGTGGAGATGCTCCTTCAGGTATACTGAACCAAGGCAACTGGATACGTTCCCCCCCCCCCCATCACCCTCACAAGCTGCCACCTATAGCCCTAACTGTTCCCCTATGAAAAATTTCACTGCATGCCACTGGTTCCCAGGATTCTTTGGGGAAAATCTGAATGCACTTTAAACGTTTGGAATTTACAATCTGCGGTAACAGACCTCAGGGTTGTGAGTTTGAGCCCTGCGCTGGGTGAAAGATTCCTGCATTGCAGGGAATTGGTCTACTAGACGATCCTCGTGGTCCCAACTCTGATTCCACAGGGGAAAAATGCTAGACTCCAAGGTGCAATCTACATACATATTAAAAAACGCTATGAAAATGCTTTATTTTAAAACGTTCTGAAAGCACTTTGAATTTTGCATAGCTCACTTTCGCCATCTGGTGTCACATTTGTACAACTGCACTTCACAACACATTTGAAACGTTTTATTTGAAGCTGCATAGCTGAGTCCCATGGGACGCGGGTGGCGCTGTGGGTTAAACCACAGAGCCTAGGACTTGCCGATCAGAAGGTCGGCGGTTCGAATCTCTGCAACGGGGTGAGCTCCCGTTGTTCGTTCCCAGCTCCTGCCAACCTAGCAGTTCGAAAGCACGTCAAAGTGCAAGTAGATTTCTGTGTGCTGCTCTGGTTTGCCAGAAGCAGCTTAGTCATGCTGGCCACATGACCTGGAAGCTGTACGCCGGCTCCCTCGGCCTATAGAGCGAGATGAGCGCCGCAACCCCAGAGTCGGCCACAACTGGACCTAATGGTCAGGGGTCCCTATAACTTTACCTTTTAGCTGAGTCCCAACATGAAATAAGATGTGGAGTGATCTGCCCATACCATTTCAACCTAACCCAGGGGTGAAGAACCTGTGGTCCTCCAGATGTTGTTGAGCTGCAATTCCCACCACCCCCAGCCGTTGGTCATGCTGGCTGGGGCTGATGTGAGTTCAAATCCAGAAGGCCACAGGTTCTCCATCCCTGACCAAAGGGCTCATGTACATGCACTCAGGCAGCCAAAGACTCTCTCAGTGTGGCAAAAAGAGCAGGAATGCACCCTGCACGTCCCGTGTAACATAAGATCCGAGCATTGGAATTTCTCTTACAAAATTCCTGCTACATGCGCTATCCTCTACAATCAGGGAGAAGGGGCTGTTTCTCTGCTGGGCAGAGAGAATCCATAGCCAGGTAAGCATGCGAAATAGCTTGTTTGGCGGAAATCCAAAGTCCATTGTACCAGCCGAGAGACAGAGACATATATATAGGTACACACACACAACAGACTAGAATTTAAGACACAGAGGGAGAATATAAAGCAGGAATTCAGAAACTCATGTTTAGGGGTGGACAAATCAAGTCTTATTTCCATCTTAGTGTCCGTTTTGCATGTGTTCATCTCCTAAATCTGTGACATCCTGTTGTGGCATTACTTCCAGGATCAAATTACCCTTTATTTGCCCACCCAACCACTTCAATCTATGAAACTGGCAGTGCTACAGGTGCCGCATAATGCCTATTCCACGCTTGTAAGGAGTCTTTGGAACCCTCTGCCTCATGACACCAGGCAGATGCCTTCGCTCCACTCTTTTCGGCACATGCTTAAACCATTTTTAAGCTTATCCAGATAAAGTATGTACAATGCTGACCTGTATTTTAAACTCTCTCTCCCTCTTAACTATCTTTTGAATGTTTTCAAACACCTGTTTTCAGCCATCTTTTACTGATACGTTTGATGTTTGATGTTTTATTTTATTTTTTTGTAAACTACTTAAAGAGGTTTTATCGCAGCCAAATGGCATGTAAATAATGCAAAATAAATATAGATTTGTGTTTCTCATATGTATTAAAAAAACCTGTGTTTAGATGCAAATGGGTAGCAAAATGCGTACTATCTGTCATTTTTTTTCTTAACAAAAGTTGCTATGTTTTTGATCTGAGAACTGCACTGAAAAATTTGGAGAAGGGTGAGCTCTGAAGGATCGGGGAGGTATGAATTAAAGCCATCGACTTAAAAATGTGGAGGGAACAAAATTCTCTACCCCACCCCACCCATGTTTAACAATGAGGGCGATTAACCATTGGAACAGCACCCCAAGGGAGGGAGTAAAAATTCCCCATCATTTGCAGCTTTCAAACGAAGGACGAGTTGCTCTTCTAAAAGTTATGTTTTAACTAAGGGCAATTTCTTTGTATCCGATCTTTTATTTACTGATGGCAGCCGGGAGGTGGGCTTTGCTTGGAAGGTCAAGCTAAATGCCCTTTGGACATTTGAATATGAGAAATAAATATATGTATTTATATCTCTCTGTTGGGAGCGCCTCCCAATTTCTGGCAGAGCTGGTTGGAAATTATATCTGAAAGATGGTATAAGAAGACAGAATGTGTGATTGAGGCTGCCCTTTGTTGGAAACCAGAAGCAAAATGCAGCCAAAAAAAAAAGGCGAACTAGTTGCAGGCCCTTAAAATAAATGTAAAAAATAAATAAGAAAAGGAGGGATGGAGAGAAAGAAAGCAGGAGTGGAGGGGGAAGGGGCCCAGAGGGAGAGAAGAGAAGTTGTCAAGCATTTGAAATGGAACGTGAATAAACGCTACTCCCGTAGAAGGCAGATGTTTCAATGCTCTCCCTTGGCAGTGTGAGAAAATTACTGTCCAGTGGCCAAATGGCACGTCAGTTTCCCACCCTCTTGGCTTCCCCATTATCTAAAAGCGCAAGACAAAAGGAAGGAGGGGGGGCCGGTCAGGAGAGAATCCCATTGTCCTCTCGCACTCTAATTATGGAAATCTGGTTAATCTATTCAGGAGCAACTATGGACTGGGTTTTTGTTTGGGGAGGGGCGGAGGGGAGGCAAGAGAGAGCTCTTTAGGCTAAGGCTCCCCACAGCAAAAGGGTTTCCAACTGTTCGATGTTTTGAATGGGTGTCTTCTCCCCCAGCCCACACCCCTGCTGCTCCCCAAACCTGGGCCGCTGCTTCCACAGCAGAAGGAAAAACTCCTTTCCAGTTTCTCTCTCTCTCTCCTCCCCCCCTTTTTTTATTATTTAAACGAAACAAAACCTAGCCATCGTTTCAAAGGCCCCTAACCAGCTCCAGGGGAAAAAACAGCCAGCCGTTGCCATCCCATGCAAGCACAAATCTGCAAAACAATTCAAAATCCAGAAATTCCCAGGCACAGCCACGTTTTCTACCTACATGCCCCAAGAGGAGCACATCAGCTTGCACTTTGCACCGATGTGCAAAAATGTAATATCGCGGCTGCGTGAGGTTCCCCTGAAGCACACAAGAGCACATCTGGAGGCGTATTTACAAAATCAGGAAAGGCCACAAAAAAGCCAGGCCTGCCCAAGAGGCTAAGGAAATATTTCTATACATGTACCTCAGGTTACAAACACCTCAGGTTACAAACACCTCGGGTTACAGACTCCGCTAACCCGGAAGTACTACCTCAGGTTAAGAACTTTACCTCAGGATGAGAACAGAAATTGTGCTCCGGCGGCAGCAGGAGGCCCCATTAGCTAAAGTGGTACCTCAGGTTAAGAATGGTTTCAGGTTAAGAACGGACCTCCGGAACAAACCGAGTTCGTAACCAGAGGTAACACTGTATGGTAGTACCTCAGGTTAAGTACTTAATTCATTCTGGAGGTCCGTTCTTAACCTGAAACCGTTCTTAACCTGAAGCACCACTTTAGCTAATGGGGCCTCCTGCTGCTGCCGCGCCGCCAGAGCACAATTTCTGTTCTCATCCTGAAGCAAAGTTCTTAACCTGATGAACTATTTCTGGGTATTGTAACCTGAAGCGTAATCTGGGTCTGTAATCTGAAGCATATGTAACCTGAAGCGTATGTAACCCGAGGTACCACCGTATGTCTTTTCCTAGATTCAAAAACACTCTCTGCAGACCCTATTTTACAGAACAGTCCCAGATTTGACAGAAGCTGTCCCGGTTTCTGATCTGATTCCAGAACGTCTTGCTTTTCCTTAGGATGTCCCTATTTTCATCTGAGAAATGTTGGAGGGTATGTCTCTGCTGTTCAGTTCCTTAGCAAAGAGCATCTAGCTCAGGGGTCAGCAAACTTTTTCAGCAGGGGACCGGTCCACTGTCCCTCAGACCTTGTGGGGGCCCGGACTATATTTTGGGGGGAGAAATGAACGAATTCCTATGCCTTACAAATAACCCAGAGATGCGTTTTAAATAAAAGCACACATTCTACTCATGTAAAAACACCAGGCAGGCCCCACAAATAACTCAGAGATGCATTTTAAATAAAGGGGCACATTTTACTCATGTAAAAACACGCTGATTCCTGGACCATCCGTGGGCCAGATTTAGAAGGCGATTGGGCCGGATCAGGCCCCCGGGCCTTAGCTTGCCTACCCATGATCTAGCTTGTGTCTGGGAGTGAGTGAATGATGGGAAGCCCCTCCTCTCCCGAACAATTGCTGCTGCTAAGGAAATGGGGATACATCCAGAAAGAAACAAAATGCTCGAGCCATCATCCAGCCATTTTCTAGTCCCATTTATTTCAATTTATTTCAATAAGAGAATTAAGCACATGTGTTTCGGTCTCTCCGTTGAAATTAATGGGAATCGAAGTGCTTGTCTTGGGCAGGGTTGAAGCCTTGATTGTGATTTATTTATTTTTTAAGGGAAACATGTTTCCCCCATCTTTGTTAAATTATATATGCAACACTGTAATGCGATATTAAACAATACCAGTTCTAGAAGTCTCGTTTCTAGAACCTTTTTATATCAAGCTTTCCCACTGCTCCTTAAAGACATTTGCACCTTGGCCTCTTTGCTTAAGGCCAAACACAAAGAAATAGGGTAGCGGCTTCTGGCTAAGAGAACCTTGAAAAGCTTCAACTTCCTAGTGCAGGGGTAGGCAAACTAAGGCCCGGGGGCCGGATGCGGCCCAATCGCCTTCTCAATCCGGCCCGCAGACAGTCCAGGAATCAGCGTGTTTTTACATGAGTAAAATGTGTGCTTTTCTTTATAATGCATCTCTGGGTTATTTGTGGGGCCTGCCTGGTGTTTTTACATGAGCAGAATGTGTGCTTTTATTTAAAATGCATCTCTGGGTTATTTGTGGGGCATAGGAATCCGTTCATTTCCCCCCTCAAAAAAAATAATATAGTCCGGCCCCCCACAAGGTCTGAGGGACAGTGGATCAGCCCATGGCTGAAAAAGTTGGCTGACCCCTGTCCTAGTGTATTGGTGGCTGCTATACCAAGATGCAGCTGACGTATTCAATAGGCTGCAAAGATGCAGATATCTCGCTTGGTATAGCAGGAGGCTCTTAATCTCGAGGTCGTGGGTTCAAGCCCCACGTTGGGAAGAAGATTCCTGCATTACAAGGGTTTGGACTAGCTGGCCATTGGGAGTCCCCACTCTATCAATCTATGGTCCGACCACACCTGGAAATACTGCGTCCATTTCTGGGCACCACAATTTAGGAAGGTGTGCAGAGGAGGGCAACCAAGATGATCAAGCGTCTGGAAACCAAGCCTGATGAGGAGTGGTTGAAGGAGCTCACTGAGCCTGGAGAAGAGGAGACTGAGACGAGATATGATAGCCATCTTCAAAGATCTGAAGGGCTATCACATGGAGGATGAAGCAAGCTTGTTTTCTCCTGCTCTGGAGGGTAGGACTCGAACCAATGGCTTCACGTTATAGGTAAGGTGATTCCAACTAAACATCAGGAAGGACTTTCTGACGGTAAGAGCTGTTTGACAGTGGAACGGTCTCCCTCAGGAGGTTGTGGACTCTCCTTCCTTGGAGGCTTTTAAGCAGAGGTTGGATGGCCATCTGCCATGGATACTTAAACTGAGGTTCCTGCATCGCAGCGGGTTGGACTAGATGACTCTTAGGGTCCCTTCCAACTCTACAATTCTATGAAATGCCACAAACACGTTACTTGTGCTCAGTATTTTCTCCTGTGCCTAAAGGTCTTGACAGATGTCCCTTTTATTGTTCATTCCTGAGCATTTGTGCTCATGATGGTATTGGGGTGATTAGAAGCGATCACACTTTGGATACTGTTTGCACCTGCAAACGTTTCACAGCAGACATCCTGCTTAGCTTCCAGTCAGTTCAACTCCTGTCCCATGCCTGCTAAAATCCTGTAACTTTTCATCCCACAAGTATTTTGAATTAGAGGTTGTTTTTTTTATCCCACATTTATTGCACTACAATGCAGGAAGACCTCTGGAAGACCATGATGCTGTAACATCAGGGAAGCATTGCTGAACAATGACTAAAGCGGAATGACGTGTGGACAGCCCTGTATACACCCACCACAAATGTACTATGATTGCATCTGTGGCATGTTGTAAAATATACCTCCAGGGGGAAACCACCAGTTGGATGGACATGAATTCTCAGTGCCTGATTTGCATCACATGGTTATATTCGCTGGCTGGGTGTAAATCACTGTTGGCACTTATATACACAAGCTTTGTGCAGATGCCTGATTATCGTCTTCCAAAGCAACGATTGTATTCCGAACTTAAAAATGGAAAGAGTAATGCTGGTGGTCAACAAAAGAGGTTTAAAGACTCTCTCAAGGCAAATTTTAAAAAAAATTGGTATAAACACCAGCAATTGGGAAACACTTGCCTGCAAGCACTCCAATTGGAGAAGAGCCTTTACCAAAGGTGTCATGGGCTTTGAAGACACTCGAACTCAGGACGCAAGGGAGAAACGTGCTAAGAGGAAGGCACACTTGGCAAATCCACACCGTGATCAACTCCTACCCGGAAACCTATGTCCCCACTGTGGAAGGACATGTGGGTGCAGAATTGGCCTCCACAGTCACTTACAGACTCGTTAAAACCGTGTTTATGGAAGACAATCTTACTCGGCTACGAGTGATCGCCAAAGAAGCAGAAGAAGACACAAGCTTTTTTGCAGCCTACAATTTTCCCTCACGAAACTCCCAGTGCAGCCATAGACATCTCTGTATCTCTTTGCATGCTCTTCCTCTGAAGCATCCCTGACAAGATGCAGAGGAGGCCTGGATTATTTTAATTCCGCCTAGCAATTTGTAGATTGCTAACCACAAAGGACAGGTGATTGACACACTTGCATGAAGGTACCAGATCGCACACAGAAAGGAAAGTTGGTTATTAAGCAAAATGTTGCCAATCTATTCCAGCAAGCTCATCATATTCTCCCTTGGCTCCGCGTTATTTGGCTGCGCGTGGCATTGCATAAGCCATCAAAATTATTTACAGCCATCAGTTTGCTTGCATTTCAAATAAATACACACACACCAAAAAAAGAAAAAGAAATCTATCTGCTTGAGCCACTAATAAGAGAATAGAAAAGAGCTCCAAGTAAAGATTCACCCACAGAGAGACCTCACGCCAGGTTGCACATTTCTGGGCCTCCTGGGAGAGGGGCAGAAAGGTCATTTTCTCTTTAGCTTTGCGCTAGATCAGCACGTACAGATTCTCCTACAGATTAGAGCAAATAACACCCTCCAACATTTCTCTGATGAAAATAGGGATGTCCTATATAATAATAATAATAATAATAATACCCCATCCCATCTCACTGGGTTGCCCCAGCCACTCTGTTTTTATATATGTTGGCGGCTTCCAACATATATAAAAAACACAATAAAACATTAAACATTAAAAAAAACTTCCCTATACAGGGCTGCCTTCCAATGTCTTCTAAAGGTTGTCTAGTTACTTATCTCCTTGCCTCAGGGGCCGGATAACTTCATACCCTCCAACACATGGGTAGGCAAACTAAGGCCCAGGAGTCGGATCCGGCCCAATCGCCTTCTCAATCCGGCCTGCGGACGGTCCAGGAATCAGCGTGTTTTAACATGAGTAGAATGTGTCCTTTTATTTCAAATGCATCTCTGGGTTATTTGTGGGGGATAGGAATTCATTCATTCCCCCCCCCCAAAAAATATATAGTCTAGCCCCCGACAAGGTCTGAGGGACAGTGGACCGGCCCCTGGCTGAAAAAGTTTGCTGACCCCTGCTCCAACATTTTTGCAATGAAAATAGGGACGTACTAAGGAAATGCGGGACATTCCAGGATCAAATCAGAATCCAGGACGGGTTTTGTAAATCCAGGACTGTCCCTGGGAAATAGGGACATTTGGAGGGTTTGGTAAAAATGACTTTTCATACATTGTACCTCAGAGCACATGCAATCTGCCCTCCGCATGCCACAAACTTTATGTCTAAATTTCGAGACCATCTAACTCAGGGCTGGGGAACCCTTGGCCCTCTATATCAGTGGCTCCCCAACTATTTTCTCCCCACAGGTCACCTGAAAATTGCTGAGCACCTTGGCACTAAACGGTGTGTCCGCCTGCTGTAGCAATTGTGCTGAATGCCGGATGACGGAGTGCAAATCCTAATACAATTAAATGCAACGAACAAGAAATAAAAGAAACAATAAAAAAGCAATTAGAAATCAATATGAATATTTCCTGGAATTGATGTGCCCTCTCCCGTCTTCAACCACAGATTCCACAATGCCTCTAAACACAGAGTCACAATTTTAGCTAACTTTTCTACCCTATATTTCCTCTGAGGCTCTTCCTTCCAATTTATCCTTACAACAATCCTACGAGGTAGGGTAACGGGGGCATAGTAAACTGGCCCAAGGTCACCCCAAGAGCTTATACCTTAGTCTTCAAGGTCCCAGTCTAACACTCTAAGCCAAGCTTCCTCAACCTTCAGGCTACAATTCCCATCATCCCTGACCACTAGTCCTGCTAGCTAGGGATCATGGGTGTTGTAGGCCAAAAACATCTGGAGGGCCGAGGTTGAGGAAGCCTGCTCTAAGCACTACACCAAGCTGGCTCTCTAAATTGTAACCATAGCATTTTGACTGCAGCTTGAACTCCCTATCCAAGTTCCATAGCCTCAAGCTGCCTTCTAGAATTTGGACATAAACAAACCCAGAAGCGTAACATTCTAAAGACTCAATGGGGGCCACCAGAATCAAAACAGCCAGACAGTGCTCAGGTGAGGAGTGAACTAAGTACTGGTAAAAAGGTAAAGGTAAAGGAACCCCTGAATGTTAGGTCCAGTCACGGACGATTCTGGGGTTGCGGCGCTCATCTCGCTTTACTGGCGAGCTTCCGGGTCATGTGGCCAGAATGACTAAGCCGCTTCTGCTGAACCAGAGCAGCGCACGGAAACGCCGTTTACCTTCCCGCTGGAGTGGTACCTGTTTATCTACTTGCACTTCATGCTTTCAAACTGCTAGGTTGGCAGGAGCAGGGACCGAACAACGAGCGCTCACCCCGTCGCGGGGATTCGAACCGCCGACCTTCTGATCGGCAAGCCCTAGGTTCTGTGGTTTAACCCACAGCGCCACCCATGTCCCATTAAAGTACTGGTATCACACGCTAAAACGTCACACATGCGACAAATGGCTGAGCCTCCAAAATGTGCCAACAAGTTCCTATACCAGCAGTGACTACAGATTGTGTAGCCTATGTTCCGCGGACTTTTCTGCAATAAAGGGAAATCCAGATTAAACACAGAAGTAGCAGAGGCTGACATTTTGATGGCAACATTGTGCGGGTGATGCAAAGACCTTGCGTGCAAGAGCTACACCCGTTCCATAATAAACTTCTGTATTGAAGTACCCTAAAAAACAAACCAGGGATGTTCAGATCGTCACATCTTAAATCAGAGTCCAGGAACTACATAAGGAAGCAGATTGGGGAAATCCCTCTTGAGACATCAGTGTCATAACTGTAGATAGGATGTCAGGCAAAGTATTATCTCTGTGGGATCTTTCCCACTGACATGGAATTTTCCATCCTATCCAATAGACATGTAACTGGTTCTTTTATATCCAGGATCACATCACAGAATCACAGAGTATATATGCAGTGTAGCTGCTTTACTTTGGATAGCCTTCCTCGTTCCAGTCGTGCCCCTTTGAACCACAAACTGATTTGGTCCCAGAATGCAGTTCTTTGGAAAGCAACTAATTCGACTGGGGAAGACCTGCCTGCTTAGAAGCTGTAACACCCATACCAGAACCACAATGTCAATCAATATAACAGCCACAATTGCTGGGCTATCCATGTCCTGCTTTCCTCTGGAAAAGGGGGCAAGATTTGGCCCAAGAGCAATCAGCTGCTGACGCCTTCTCTCCTATATACTGACTGCAAAGAAAGATGCTGTGACAGCATATGGACATAAGCAGTGACGGGGCGGGGGGGGGGCAGAGACAGTTGCCTCGGGTGCAAAATTGTTAGGGGCGTGAAATTCAAACACCTCAATTCAGCTGCGTGCTTCTATCGCTGGGCTCCGTTGAAAATATCTTCTCCATGAGAACCAGGAAGTGGCTTCTCCAGACAATGGAACGACTCTTCTTTTCTTATCTCTGTGGCTGCAATCTCCTGGGTGAGATGCTGTTAGGGGCAGTTGAATGTGCATGTGGACTGCATCCGTTCCCATGTGCAGCCCTGGGCACCAGCAACCCACGCTATGCCAATGGACATAAGGCATGCCACCGAACAACAAATGGTTTCACTAGATCAGGGGTCGGAAACCTGTGGCCCATGAGCCACAAGCGGCCCATGGGGGTCATTTAAACAGCCCACAAGCCGCCCCAAAACCGAGCCGCCCACTCGACGAGTCCCTGCACGCTGCACTAAACCGGCACAGCGCGGAGCAGGGACTCGCTTCCACGGCGCCGGAAATAATATAATATAATAATAATTTATTATTTATACCCCACCCATCTGGCTGAGTTTCCCCAGCCACTCTGGGCGGCTCCCAATCAAGTATTAAAAACAATACAGCGTTAAATATTAAAAACTTCCCTGAACAGGGCTGCCCTTCAGATGCCTTATAAAAATAGGATAGCTACTTATTTCCTTCACATCTGAAGGGAGGATGTTCCACAGGGTGGGTGCTGCTACCAAGAAGGCCCTCTGTCTGGTGGCATCTGCGCAGACACAATCTGGCCCATAGAACGATCTCCACAGAGTGAACCAGCCCAGGTGAGGTAAACCTTGCTGAGCCCTGCACTAGATGGTCTCAATGCCCGTTCCAAGATTTCATAAGGGCACACCCAACGCAGCGCTGATTTTAGAGGCTGAGACAATAGACTGAAAAAAGCTGGGGATTTAAGCTCATGCTGGTCCTCTTCTAAGGCGCAGGTGTGAGATAGGTAGGGCCATCGCAGGCTGCAGAGTCTGCAAAGCCACCTCTCTGCTTCCAGCGTGGGGAGTGTCCCTGGAAGAAAATGGTACTTGCCTTTTTTCCTTTCCCCAGGGGGACTTCCTACGCTTCCAATTATGCCCTGCAATGTCCACCCAGGAGCCCAGGCATTCCCTAAAATGACAACATCATTCCCACTGGCTTGATCCAAGCCATAGACCCACACCCAAACAAACAAACCATCAAAGAATGCAGAGTTATTGCTGTGCTGGAAAGGCGGTACTTAAAAAAAATTAAAAAAATCTCAAGACTCCTGGCTGCTGGGGACAGAGGTTAAAAATGAAACGATCTGGACCTGCTGCTGTCCGTCCCCCCAGTAGACAATGCACACACTCGTGACTTTTGTTGACAAAAGGAAAGGATGGTTTTGCAATCAAAGCAGGGTCAATGTACATATGTTAAAAGGATTGAGGCGAACTTCAATGGTGCCCCTATTCTGCCCCCACCCTCTGGAACAGCCCCTGCCTGGAATCAGGTTTCAACGCTTACTCTCTCTCTCTCTCCCCACACAGACACAGATACACACACACACTTTATCTCCCCCCCCCCTCGGCCCGGTTTTGTTTCCACAAGCCCTGTGGCTCTCTAATGTCCAGTCTCTGTCCACTCATATATCAAGGGCAGAGCAGCTGGGCATCACACTGACCAATAGGCCATTTCCCATCTGTGCTGTTTTGCTCTCCGTCCAGCAACTGAAAAATTAATATGTATCCATTTGTACGTGGCCAGCAGCTGAGCATCACCCATCTGTCAAGACTGACAGCGGATAATCTCAGCCAAATGCAAAGAGGAGGGAGAGGGGCAAGGTACACTTGGTCTGTTGGCAGATCTTGGGACACTCTCTAGGATAAGGAGAAGCAGCTAATTTGGCAGAAGCCCCAGCACCCTGAAAAAAACAAAACAAAACAAAAATGAAGTAAGGGCTGGGCACACACTAAGAGGAAGGAAATGCAATGTGGGGAAAGGATAGCACAGTTTGGCTTTCTTCGTTTGCTGGCATGCTGAATTCCTGAAAGCAATGTTTTTTATACTTTGGCTCCATGATCACTGCAGATGGTGACAGCAGCCAGGAAATTAAAAGACGCCTGCTTCTTGGGAGAAAAGCAATGACAAACCTAGACAGCATCTTAAAAAGCAGAGACATCACCTTGCCAACAAAGGTCCGTATAGTTCAAGCTATGGTTTTCCCAGTAGTGATGTATGGAAGTGAGAGCTGGACCATAAAGAAGGCTGATCGCCGAAGAATTGATGCTTTTGAATTCTGGTGCTGGAGGAGACTCTTGAGAGTCCCATGGACTGCAAGAAGATCAAACCTCTCCATTCTGAAGGAAATCAGCCCTGAGTGCTCACTGGAAGGACAGATGCTGAAGCTGGGGCTCCAATACTTTGGCCACCTCATGAGAAGAGAAGACTCCCTGGAAAAGACCCTGATGTTGGGAAAGATGGAGGGCACAAGGAGAAGGGGACGACAGAGGACGAGATGGTTGGACAGTGTTCTCGAAGCCACCAGCATGAGTTTGACTAAACTGCGGGAGGCAGTGGAAGACAGGAGTGCCTGGCGAGCTCTGGTCCATGGGGTCACAAAGAGTCGGACACGACTAAACGACTAAACAACAACACCTTTAAAGAGCATTTTCTGTTTGACCCTGTTTGCCAAGGAACCTCTAAAATGATTTAGGGTGCATTCTTGGAGAGTGCCAGTGTCGCTTCATCAGAACTTAGCATCCCACCACAATACACCTCTGTGACCACACGTTACAGGGGGGAAAGATTGATAGTGGACAGCATGGTATCCTTCCAGGGTTCCCTTCACGCCGAGCTCAAAAAGCAGAGTTTGAAAATCTGCTGTATGTTGCTACCTTGTTTACCTGACCAATGTTGTAGTTCCCAAAAACCTTTTGTGTGCATGTTTAGTATTCGGAGGCTTCCCAGGCAGCCAAAGAGGTGCTGCCTATTTTGCAAGATGACCCAGCTCACCTCTGTCCTGACACCTGGCAACTATCATGTGTTCAGCGTTTATTTTTCCCCCATTCAATTTATATCCCTCCTCCAGCTCCTGAAGCCACCCAGGACAGCAGACGGATCAATGATCCAAACCAGGGGTAGGCAACCTAAGGCCCGGGGGCCAGATGCGGCCCAATCGCCTTCTCAATCCGGCCTGTGGACAGTCTGGGAATCTACATGAGTAGAATGTGTCCTTTTATTTAAAATGCATCTCCGGGTTATATGTGGGGCATAGGAATTCGTTCATATTTTTTTTCAAAATATAGTCCGGCCCACCACATGGTCTGAGGGATGGTGGACCAGCCCACAGCTGAAAAAGGTTGCTGACCCCTGATCTAAACCATGCTATTATTATTTTTAAATAAGCATTCTAAAACCGTGCTGCAAAGAGAGCTAAGACTCATTCAGCCAATGATTTTAGGGTTGCCAGAAACAGCATCTTTCAGCCATCAAACGCCTGGGTGAACCCAAATATTTTCAACTTCCTCCTGCAAGTCAGTAATGAGGGAGACAGATGTGCACACTTTCCCTCAGAGAGAGCCTTCCACAAATGGGGAACCACCACCGAAAAGGCCCTGTTCACTGGTCAATGTCAAGCAGGCAGCGCCCTGTGGCACCACCACCAACAAGGCCTCACCTGCTGATTGAAGGGTCTGAGACAGCTGATATTGGGGAAGTTGCTCTTGGGTCCCAAGTCATTTAGGGCTTTATATACTAGTACAAACACCTTGAATTTCGCCCAGAAGCTCACTGGCAGCTAGTGCTGTGCTTTCAGGACCGGTGACACATAGTACCATAGGACTGTGCCCCTTACCAGCCTAGCAGATGCGTTCTGCCCTAGCTGCAGTCTGCACTGTCTTCAAGGGCAGCCCCACCTAGGCTATCCCAGCCCAGGAATGGCAGTCACTGGAGAATCAGCCTAAGATGGGCACAAACACATCTGAAGCCACTTGAGGCTAGGCTAACAAGTTAGGATCCAGGAGAACTCCCGGATTACAAACCTGCAGCCCCTCCCAGACCAGGTCATCTATCTACTGTATTTTTCGCTCTATAAGACGCACTTTTCCCCTCCTAAAAAGTAAGGGGAAATGTGTGTGCGTCTTATGGAGCGAATGCAGGCTGCGCAGCTATCCCAGAAGCCAGAACAGCAAGAGGGATCGTTGCTTTTGCTGCGCAGCAATCCCTCTTGCTCTTCTGGCTTCTGGGATTGCCACGCAAAGCCTCCTCAGGGCAGCAGGAGGAGCGAAAGCAGCGATTCCTCTAGCTGTTCTGGCTTTCAGGGATTCAGGATTTTTTTTTTCTTGTTTTCCTCCACCAAAAACTAGGTGCGTCTTATGATCTGGTGCGTCTTATAGAGTGAAAAATACGGTAATTCCTGGACACGGGAACCACGCATCCACAAAACTTTCTGCTTGTGTCGTTCCTGGTGGTTTGCCAGTGCCCCATCATATGCACCATCTCTTGAGACAGCGCA
>NC_138029.1:11218238-11274896 GCF_964106645.2 Podarcis pityusensis
GTTCACACACAGAGGTAAAGGTAAAGGGAACCCTGAGCTTTAGGTCCAGTCGCGGACGACTCTGGGGTTGCGGCGCTCATCTCGCTTTACTGGCCGAGGGAGCCGCCGTACAGCTTCCGGGTCATGTGGCCAGCATGACTAAGCCGCTTCTGGCGAACCAGAGCAGCGCACGGAAACGCCGTTTACCTTCCCGCCAGAGTGGTACCTATTTATCTACTTGCACTTTGACTGCTTTCAAACTGCTAGGTTGGCAGGAGCAGGGACCGAGCAACGGGAGCTCACTCCATCACGGGGATTCGAACCACCGACCTTCTGATCGGCAAGCCCTAGGCTCTGTGGTTTAACCCACAGCACCACCAGCACAGTGGTAGTGAAGCCAATTCCACACCTGATCTGCGTGTAACCTAGAACCTGCAGGAATTCTGTGTCAGATGCGGGAAATGACCCACGAAGGTAGAAAATCTGGGGGGGGGGGGAGGGGATACAAATGGGATTTTCAAGGTTTCTGAATGTAATAAGACAAAATGGTGCGCCCAGCAATAAAATTTAACTGCCGTCCTATTAACAGCTGCCTAGGAATCTCTTTATCTGATTTCATGCATTTTGCAAGATTTCTGCCTCATCTGCAAATGCAGGGGAGAAGAAACAAGTAACAAAACAGGTAAGCTTTTCTTAAAAAAAAAGAAGAAGAAGAAGAAGAAGAAGCAACTCAACTGCACATTATGCAGCAATTTCTTCTCCCGGGGCATACAATAACTTTGCAAGCCATTGAGTCCCAACTCTTGCCTTTCTTGCACAGGAGAATGTAGCAAAATGTGAGCCTTGATCTCCAGATAATCTGTTCCTGGGGTAGAAGCTAAGCCTTTGCCTGCCAGAGCTCAGCTGACAAGTAGCTATTTAGAAAGCTAAAATGAAGGCTTTGGCAGGGAATCCCTGTCAGGAAGGTGGCAGATCAAGGCAGGGAGACAAGCAGGCCAGAGCGGATCAAATTTCCACTCCTGTTTATCAATGGGTGCACTCAGATTCCACAGATCTATAAAAAGCTGGGGTCTCCTTAATTCAGCGCAAATGGTTCTGGGATGCTCAGAAAAGCCTTTAAAATGGGAATCCCCAGGATCTTTTTAGACAGCGAGTTCTTGGATAGCATGAAGCACACCTCTCCATGGAAGCGCTAGCAGTTGCGGATAGAAACCCCTATTTGCCCTCTCAACCCGTTTTTGTTGTGGGGAAAACTCCCATATATTTATTGTAAGAATTTCTCCCTTCTGGGTTTTCTCCTTTAGAGGAAGGCTTTGAACATCCTAATTAATTTCAAAGTCACAATCATTCTATCGTTATGGTTCTACAAAGTTATTGGTGGGAACCCTCTAACCAGGACATTCTGCAGGCATCTCGTCCTATATATATATATATATAGGAATAATATAATGAAAATGTGCCTGGGAGTTGCTAACAGGGAATACTTACAGCTGGCCTCCCACTCCCACTAAGGGGCCTCACAGCTTTTAAGGAAACTAATAGGAACCATCTGTGAACATGAGCTGGAGATGGTAAGAGAATCCAGCCTACTGACCTGGAGAAGAAAAGTTGATTAGGCAACGTTTGGGAACAAATAATGTAGGGCACTTCTATTTCTGTGCTGCAGATGGGAAACCGAGGCAAAAAGGGCAAGGCCCATAGTGATACGAAGTGGTTATAGCTAAGGTGGGATTTCCAAGATCCAATACCTGATATTTTACTGCTACAGGCACCAAGCACCCCAGCAGTATCCAGCACTGCCTATGAATCCAAATGTAACCCCTGCAAAAGCAGTATCACAGGGATCACAACTTAGGAAAACCCACAAGCTCTTTAAAGGTAAAGGGACCCCTGACCATTAGGTCCAGTCGTGGCCGACTCTGGGGTTGCGGCGCTCATCTCGCTTTATTGGCCGAGGGAGCCGGCGTACAGCTTCCGGGTCATGTGGCCAGCATGACTGAGCCGCTTCTGGCGAACCAGAGCAGCGCACGGAAACGCCGTTTACCTTCCCGCTGGAGCGGTACCTATTTATCTACTTGCACTTTGACGTGCTTTCAAACTGCTAGGTTGGCAGGAGCAGGGACCGAGCAACGGGAGCTCACCCCGTCACGGGGATTCGAACCGCCGACCTTCTGATCAGCAAGTTCTAGGCTCAGTGGTTTAACCCACAGCACCACCCGCGTCCCTTACCTCTTTACCTATGAGCAAAATGTTTACGGCCGACCCAGAGGTGAATTGCCTTGTGGTGAGCACGTCCGCACAAGATTATGGACTAAAGCAGTTCGTAAGGGGAATGCAGAGCTCTTATGGGCCCAAAACGGTGGCTTTCGGACTTCGTTATGGCGGAGAACAATTTCCACATCAACTTGTCTGTCACCAAACACCTACATAGCCCCAAACATTTCTCCGATGAAAAGAGGGGTATCCTAAGGAAAAGTGAAACATTCCGAAATCAACTCGGAAACCAAGGCGGCGGCTGTAAATTCGGGGGCTGTCCATGGAAAATAGAGACCCCTGTAGGTTCTGCACCTGTGCACTGCGCAAGACTCTGGGGGCTGGTCTAGGGTGCTGCAGCAGAGCAAGTTTTAATAGTTACCAGGGGAGGAGAAAGAACCTACTAATAAGTGGGCTGGCTGCCAAATCATTTTTATTCAGTTAGGAAATAACAGAGCAATTCCACAACAATGCCCATGCTCAACGGGAGTTGGACAGAGTGGAAGGCGGTATCACTCCACCCAGGCCTCCCCAGCTCAATGAGCCTCCGCTGCTGAAGGGGAAGCCCTGCCTCAGAGAAGTAGTCCGATTCGCCCATCAGAATGGCAGGCAGCTGGAAGCAACAGGCAACAGAATCCACTCAGCAGCAGCCAGCAGAAATGGCGCAAATGGGGTATTTTGGGTGCAGCTCTTTCAATGGATCGCAAGGGCCCAATACATGCCTCTTTGCTGCATCATCCTGGGAACTACTGCAGCAACAAGGCTTCCCTCCCCCCATTCCTGTCCAGGAAGATCCAGTAGCCAACCTGGGCTGGCAGGGCTAACTTGGAGCCTGAGGATGCTTCAATCCCAAAAAAGACATTCCAAGCTTTCGTTTTGACTGCAGCCGCAGGCAGAACCAAAAGCTTCTCGCTCTGGCCCTGCTAGATCCTACCATGTGTTTTATCTCGCCATGTTTGGCCCTTAGAATGCCCACTTTGCACACCTGCAAACTTGCATTTGAAATCGTTGGGGGAAACACCCACTGTTTGGGTGGTCTTCAATAGGAAAGTTTCCTTAAAAAAAATGGAGCAAAAAAAAAAGTCTGCAAACACAGCGTGGTTGAATAGAAAACCTGTAGCTCTCTAGATTTTGTTGGGCATCTCTGACTACTGGCCATGCTGGCTAGAGCCTATGGGAACTAAGAAGTTCCCCATTTCCGCCTTAGTGTATAAATGCTGTGTGTTAGCACTGAAATGAGTGAGCACGCATGGCAAAGATAACTTTCAATGGCTTACTGTATTTCCTCCATCAAGACTCTTCATCAACGAACTGTGCTACCCCGGTGACAAAACTTATTAAAATAATTCATGGCAACTACCATATTTTTTGCTCCATAGGGCGCACCGGACCATAGGGCACACCTAGTTTTTAGAGGGGGAAGAAAAGAAATCTTATTTTCCCCCCCAGCCCCAAAGAGCAGCGTACAGGCTGCGCACAACCTCTCCCTGCCGGAGGGGTTGCGCGCAGCTATGGAACAAGCCAAGACCGCGAGCGGGATGGATCCCGCTCGCTGTTGTGGCTTCCTCTTTAGCCCCACGCAACCTCTCGCTGCAGGAGGGGCTGCGCGCGGCTATCCCTGAAGCCTTCTGAGCGCAGCACAAGTTCCCGCTGAGCTCCTCAGGCTTTGGGTTCCTTTTGCTGAAGCTGGGAGAGCAAGACTCTCCCGGCTTCAGCGAAAGGAACCTGAAGCCTCCGGAACGCAGCGGGAACTTGCGCTGCACTCCGAAACCTTCAGGCGGCTATCCCTGAAGCCTGGAGAGCGAGAGGGGTCGGTGCGCACCGACGCCTCTCGCTCTCCAGGCTTCAGCGAAAGCAACGCGAAGCCTCCGGAGCGCAGAGGGAGCGCTCCCTCTGCACTTCGAAGGCTTAGCGTTGCTATTGCTGAAGACAAGGAGCCTGCATTCGCTCCATAGGAAGCACACACATTTCCCCTCAATTTTTGGAAGGGAAAAGGTGCGTCCTATAGAGCGAAAAATACGGTAATGCAGATTTGCTCCGTACAGATAGTTTAAAGCCAAGGATTCCCAAAGTCTGAAATGGAGATAGCAGGAGACAGCAGTTAAAGAGCAAAGGGCTTCATTTGCAAAGATTTATCTAGCAGCTGACGTTTTTGTTCTTCTTGTGCTTCATGCAATGAATGTAAGATGTTTTCGTAGTAATTGCCTCTTCTTCCTTTACTTCTCTGAGAGGGCCTGGTGATCTGTACCACTCCCTAAGCCACCATCCTCAGGCAGTTTTATAGAAACTCAGATATATATAAGCTACGTGCCAGATGTCTCTTTAAACCAGGGTTACAGTCACCAAAAGGGACGCGGGTGGTGCTGTGGGTTAAACCACAGAGCCTAGGACTTGCCGATCAGAAGGTCGGCGGTTTGAAACCCAGCGACGGGGTGAGCTCCCGTTGCTCGGTCCCTGCTCCTGCCAACCTAGCAGTTCAAAAGCACGTCAAAGTGCAAGTAGATAAATAGGTACTGTTCTGGCAAGAAGTTAAACGGTGTTTCTGTGCGCTGCTCTGGTTCGCCAGAAGCAGCTTAGTCATGCTGGCCACATGACCTGGAAGCTGTACGCTGGCTCCCTCGGCCAATAAAACAAGATGAGCGCCACAACCCCAGAGTCGTCCGCGACTGGACCTAATGGTCAGGGGTCCCTTTACCTTTACAGTCACCAAATAGGAATGTTTAGTTTCAATAGTTTTCAATACACCTTTCTGGTTCCTGAAATCCTTTCTGATTGTGCAGACAAAATATCATGCATATAATTCTACAGGATGTGCTGTTAGTGTGCAAAAACAGGCGAGATCCAATGATTGCCAGGCATGGACCTCCAGATGGAGACGTCAGACGACATCCTAGTGCCTGGGCATCTTCAGTTGGTTGCCAGTGGGCGATAGCCAGGGCGATAGCCTGGCGAGTTTTGAAGGGAAGCTATGACAGCTTAATAGAACCAAATAAGCCTGTAGCATAGACATGCCCTTTGCGGTCTAACACAGCTACTCTGGCAGCTCTCATTTTGCAGCTGGCAAACACAATGGCAGAGGAGGGACATGCTGCGTTCCACAGCATGGGCAGCACAGGGAAGTGAACTAACCGATCCAATCTCTCCGCAAGGACGACGGACACCTCTTTTTGGCTGAGTCGGCCTCTTTGCTTTTCACAAAGGGGGAAGAAAGGGACGGTTCTTCTTTATTTCCAGGAGGAAATAATGAAAGCATCTTGTGTAGCTGGGCAAAAGCACATCGGGGGCCTGAGCAAGAACAAAGGGAACACTTCCCGAGGTAAACACTGAACCAAGAACTCTGGGCATTTTTCATGGGAAGTGGACAGCCAAAGACTGGAGAGGGAAGGAGGGGTCTGCTCTGAAACAGATGGGAGCAGAGAGAACCGCAGGCTGATTGCGCGCAAGAGAAAGAAAGCTAAAGAATGAGAAAAATGCCAACCATCAAGAACATGGGTAGGCAAACTAAGGCCCGGGGGCCGGATCCGGCCCAATCGCCTTCTAAATCCGGCCGCAGACGGTCCGGGAATCAGCGTGTTTTTACAAGAGTAGAATGTGTGCTTTTATTTAAAATGCATCTCTGGGTTATTTGTGGGGGATAGGAAATCGTGCCTTTCCCCAAAAAAATATACTCTGCCAAGTTCTGAGGGACAGTGGACCGGCCCCCTGCAGAAAAAGTTTGCTGACCTCTGATCAAGAACAACAGACCTTCCTACAAACAATTTAATGACTATTCCTACGTGTGAAAAAGGTTTATCTAACTAAAAGGAAAGGCTTATATTAAACCCAAATGGAGGCTTGTCCATTAGGGAAACTGGGGCAACTTCAATCTGCCCTCAGCCAGTCCCTGACTGACTGCCTTCTTACATATAACCTCTTCTGTCTCAGGGTAGAATTCAGCAGTGAGGAGGATGGGGATGAAACTGGAATTAGCTGGTGCTGTCTGTCAATGGCTCCGGGCCTTTTAAATATGCTCCTTCCCACAAATAAATCTCAAAATACCGTATTTTTCACTCTATTGGACGCACCGGACCACAGGACGCACCTAGTTTTTAGAGGGGGAAATCATTGTGAGGGGGCTGGGCTAGATGACCCTCGGGTGGCCCTCCCAACTCTATACAGTCCTACACTTCTGCGGCAGGAGATCCACAGCCACTTCACACAATGCCCACTCCCAATTTTCATTGGAGAGACATGTGGCTTCAGTGTCTAGGTAGGTACCCCCCTACCTGCCACTCTCCCCCACCCCACTTAAGCCGAGGGAATTCCTGCCCAGAGAAGCTCCCAGGTGAGGCAAGGGTTAAGATCTACCTCTGGTAAATGGCTTTGTATCCCCCCCCCCTTTTCCTTTTCTCTTCTTCTTCTATGCTATTTCCTTCTTTTGTGTTTTGTTTAAACTGTTTTTATTGTATACTAAAATAAAAGCTGCAAAGTTTCCTTTTTTAAAATATCCCCCCCTCCAAACTAAAACGTTAATCTAGATAAAAACACTGATCCAGAGGAAAAGAAGGGGGTGGAGAAAGGATGAAAAAAGAAAAAGAGGTAGAGATAGAGAGATTTTTAAAAAGTTGGCTTCTTTAGCCTTGCGCAGCCTCCCGCGGCTGGAGAGGCACGCAAGGCTAAAGAGGAAGCCCGGGCAGCGAGGGGATGGATCGCGCTCGCTGCCCCGGCTTCCTCTTTAGCCTTGCGCAGCCTCCCTCCAGCTGGAGAGATTGCGCAAGGCTTTTCTAGAGGAGGGAGAAGGGACTGACTGGCTGCGTCAGTCCCTTCTCTCTCCTGGGGAAAAGCCCGCAAGAGCCGCGCGAAGCTTGTGTGTGGCTCTTGGGGCTTTTCTTGCCTGCCTCCCCCCCTGCATTCGCTCCATAGGACGCACAGACTTTTCCCCTTAGTTTTTAAGACGGAAAAACTGCGTCCTATGGTGCGAAAAATACGGTAAATTTGAATGCATGCCTTTGACATAACGGAGGCTGAAGCAGTCATGGGGCGTGTTACTTCCGGGTTTCGTCGCTTGCACATGTGCAGACGCTCAAAATGACATCACGCGCATGCGCAGAAGCGGCGAAAAGCAACACGTGCGTGCGCAGACATGCAGTCGCTGGTTACGTTTGCTTCTAAGATGCGAACGGGGCTCCGGAACGGATCCCGTTCGCATCTAGAGGTACCACTGTAATAAAAAAAAGTAAAGGTAAAGGAGCCCTGGACGGTTAAGTCCAGTGAAAAGCAACTATGGGCTTGTGGCACTCCTCTCGCTTTCAGGCCGAGGGAGCCGGCGTTTGTCTACAGACAGCTTTCCAATTCATGTGGCCAGCATGACTAAACCGCTTCTGGCGCAACGGAACACCATGACAGAAGCCAGAGTGCACAGAAACGACGTTTACCTTCCCGCCACAGGGGTACCTATTTATCTACTTCAACTGGCGTGTTTTCAAACTGCTGGTTGGCAGGAGTTGGGACAGAGCAACAGGAGCTCACCCAGTTGCAGGGATTCGAACCGCCAACCTTCTGATCGGCAAGCCCAAGAGCCTCAGTGGTTTAGACCACAGCGCCACCAGTGTCCCTATGAATAAATAAAAACGCTCCTTCCACGACCCTACTTTGCCAACGGCATTCGAGCAACGTCATACTGAATTAGCACCAGAGTGTTGTATGATGGCGTTCCTCTTGTTACTAGACCCTGTAACTCAGTGGTGTCCAAACTTTTTTCAAAGAGGGCCAGATTTGATGAAGTGAAGGGCCATAAGGGCCAACCAAAGGGACGACCAAAGTTTTATACTTTTTTTAGGATTGAAGTTGTGTGGTGTAGTGGTTAAGAGTGGTGGACTCGTAATCTGGTGAACCGGGTTCGATTCCTCGCTCCTCCACATGCAGCTGCTGGGTGACCTTGGACTATTAACACTTCTCTGAAGTCTCTCAGCCTCACTCAACTTACAGAGTGTTTGTTGGAGAGGAAGGTAAAGGAGATTGTTAGCCGCTTTGAGACTCCTTAGGGTAGTGATAATGAGGGATATCAAATCCAAACTCTTCTTCTTCTTCTTCTTCTTCTAGGGCTGAAGTTGTTGAGGGTTTTTTAAGGATTTTACCCCAGGAAATAAACTGCCACAGGGGCCGGATTAAACCGACCGGCGGGCTGGATTAGGCCCCCAAAATGGACTTTGTACATGCCAGCTGTAACTGAACACATCCCTCTCAGCCTTCAAAATTCCTCACGGCAGCTGCTGCGCTTGCTATTATTAATATACTGCAACAAGCCCTTTCGTTCAACATTCGGAGCATGCACGAACATTCTGTGACTGTCACAGGAACTGAGGCAATGGGCAGGCCAGAGGTGCATAAAGAGCAGGCTTCTGGAAAGGAGAAGCTCACGTAACATTCTAGACAGCTTTTGTGCTCCGAAGCAAAGGCCAGTCTTTCTAAAATAACTGACATTACTCAAAGATATAAGGGACCATCTGGCAACCTTACCGCAGGGGATCAGAGGCTCCTTTTGAAGGAAGAGTGGCCAATTTAACAGTCCCATCTCACCTGTAGAACCTGACTTGCAGGCTCCACTGGCCTTAGGTAAGAGTTAACTCTTACCCCCCTGAACCTAGGTGGCTGTGAAAGACAGTACTCTGCTTTTAGGCAAGATTCACTTATACAAGTATCCACCCATGACAGAAACTCAGGTGCATAATCGAATCACCAAATGGCACCTTAAACCCAGGTGACGGTCGCCACAATGGAACGTCTAGGCACTATTTTCTTTCAGTTGTGTTGTTGTTGTTAATTTCATTTCTATGTTGTTGTTGTTCAGTCATTTAGTCGTGTCCGACTCTTCGTGACCCCATGGACCAGAGCACGCCAGGCACTCCTGTCTTCCACTGCCTCCCGCAGTTTGGTCAAACTCATGCTGGTAGCTTCGAGAACACTGTCCAACCATCTCGCCCTCTGTCGTCCCCTTCTCCTTGTGCCCTCCATCTTTCCCAGCATCAGGGTCTTTTCCAAGGAGTCTTCTCTTCTCATGAGGTGGCCAAAGTATTGGAGCCTCAGCTTCAGGATCTGGCCTTCCAGTGAGCACTGAGGGCTGATTTCCTTAAGAATGGATAGGTTTGATCTTCTTGCAGTCCATGGGACTCTCAAGAGTCTCCTCCAGCACCATAATTCAAAAGCATTAATTCTTCGGTGATCAGCCTTCTTTATGTTTCCGGCTCTCACTTCCATACATCACTACTGGGAAAACCATAGCTTGAACTATACGGACCTTTGTTGGCAAGGTGGTCTCTGCTTTTTAAGATGCTGTCTAGGTTTGTCATTGCTTTTCTCCCAAGAAGCAGGTGTCTTTTAATTTCATGGCTATTTTAACGAACAAATCTCAAGGCACTTTACAATACATTAAAACAGCAGATAAAACAATCCAGAATAAAAGAAATTCAAGCTTCAAGGAAAATATTTCAGATCCTTCTCTAAGCGATATTTTGCTTTCCCCAGTCCCCAACCTAGCATCCAGAGATTTCCACGTGGTCGCAATTGGACCTGTACTAGTCGCAAAACACGCCTGGCACCTGGCTGATTTTGAACGTGGCTCAAGCGATCGCTTTCCAGAATATACTTTCTCAATGTGTATGCTAGCTGGGTGGGGAGGCGATCCCAGCCACCAAAAACTGCAGCTTGAAATCAGGAAAGTAACAGTATCTCAGCAAGTGAGACATCAATTCCCCCACTATGCATTAGTAACAACTATGCATTATTTGAGCTGATTATCTGGAAAGGACCTAAATCAGAAGCTGTTCCAGGGAAAACAGAGAATACATTAACCTGTACACCAGTGTTTATTGTGACAAGGAAATGTGGGAACCAGTATGGCTAGGCTTTCAACATCATGAAATATCACCATCTAAACATCATGGTATTTTGACATATCACAATGTCTGAAATAAGGACGGAACTATGTATAGGCGAACAGTAGGGCTGGGTGATACCTGGTTTTCAACATCGTGATATATCACCAGCTAAACATCACAATATACCAATATATCACAATGTCTGAAATAAGGATGGAGCTGTGTAGAGGTATTGGCTGGCTTCAAGGTTTTTCCCGTATCATGAATTTGGCCAGCGCTGGTTCCTGTGATTTGCTCCCCCGCTTCATGAGGCAGGGAGAACTGAGCCAGCAGAATTAACAGGGGCTGCAGGAATCGAGAGAAACACTGGCTGGCTTCACAGCTTTTCCCACACTGATTTTTGCAGAGCACACACACACATCATGATTTGCGATATATCGCCAGCTCAAAAATTTTGAAACCGGTACCATGATATGGACTTCAAGCTGGTTTGGGACGATATATCGATATACCGCCCAGCCCTGCTACAAATCATGATTTGTGATATATTGCCAGGTCAAAAATTATGAAACTGATCTCACAATATGGCCTTCCAAAGGGGTTTTGGATAATATATCAGGCAGCCCTAGACACCAGTATTCACACTAGCCTTCAAGCATACCATTTCCCAAGTAAAAAAACCAGACTAAGAAGGCATATCAAAGCACGTAACATATTGATAGCCTGGTTCTAAAAGGGAACTCATGTTGGCAAACTAATCCAGGAACAACTAGACAGGTGCAAAAAAAAAAAAGAAATCATTACATTTATCTTAAAACCTTCCCCTTATGTGAGTATAATGAATTAATAATCCTCTGCTTGTTATACAAGAGGCAGAGAAGCAGCTTACATTCATTTTAGGCTCCTGCCCAATGGCAACCAGGCTCCGGAGAATTTACACACAACATGCATACACACAGAGAGAGAGGCTCGATCCCCAAGGGAGAAAATTAACATATCTGAGCCACTCAACCTGCTGATAACAAAGCCTGGAGGTTAACAAAAGCGAAAGAGCAAACAACGCTTGCGTGGAAGCTCATGGCACCAAGGCAGCCATGTTTTGACAGACGTCACAGTGACAGCTGATGGTATACCACTGGACTGAACACTAATAGCAACGAAGAACAGCAGTAGATCGGAATTAAGCACACCTACTGCAGTGCATGGGACGCGGGTGGCGCTGTGGGTTAAACCACAGAGCCTAGGACTTGCTGATCGGAAGGTCGGCGGTTCAAATCCCCGCGACGGGGTGAGCTCCCGTTGTTCGGTCCCTGCTCCTGCCAACCTAGCAGTTCGAAAGCACATCAAAGTGCAAGTAGATAAATAGGTACCGCTCCGGCGGGAAGGTAAACGGCATTTCCGTGCGCTGCTCTGGTTTCTCCAAAAGCGGCTTAGTCATGCTGGCCACATGACCCGGAAGCTGTATGCCAGTTCCCTCGGCCAATAATGTGAGATGAGCGCCTCAACCCCAGAGTCGTCCACGACTGGACCTAATGGTCAGGGGTCCCTTTACCTTTACTACAGTACAGTACATGGCTGTGATGTGTGTGTGTGCGCGCGAGAGAGAAAATCAAAATATACGCAGTTGGGTAATGCAGGTGTTATACCACCTGTGGCCATTAACTCCTGTAAGCATGGGATACTAGCAGGAGACTTTAGAAAAATGCCACCAAATGTATAAGACTAGAAATAAGGAATGTTGGAAATGTAAAGAAAAGGAGGGGAATTTCTACCATATGTGGTGGACTTGCACTAAAGTAAAAGCTTACTGGGAAAAGATTTATTCTGTATTGAGTTAAAGAAAATGTACAAAAGTACATTTGTTAAAATACCAGAAGCAATTTTATTGGATATAGTGGGTGAGGAAATTCCGAAGAGAGATTAAAAATTGTTTACGTATGCAACAACGGCAGCTAGGATTCTTTTAGCCCCAAAATGGAAGCAATAGGAACTTCCAAGAATAGAAGAGTGGCTGACAAAGATGATTGAATATGCAGAACTGGTGAAGCTGACCGGGAAAATCCGAAACCAGAGTGATCAAGCTTTCCCAAAAGACAAAGTAAATTTGTGCAATATTTGAAGGAAAATTGTAAACAATTAACAACACTAGTAGGGTTGACTTACAATGTCAACGATGAATACATTTTTATATTTATTTGAACAGTTATGAAAATGGAAATGAATTAGTTGTAATTTGGAAATGCTATGATATAGAAATGAATTAGGGAAACCATTTGGCAGGAGGGAGGGAAGTCGATCGGCTCATACGAGCAAAAATAAATGTGAAGAATAAGGATGTATATAAATGTTATTAAATGGAAATTTTTCCCCCCAAAAATTTTTTATTCATTTTATAACACAAATAAAAAACACAAACAGAAAAGACAAACAATACGAACAAATTCTTGTCATAGCCTTATTTTTCTAAACATTGTTAAGGGGGCTTCCCCAAGGCCCACCTATCTGATTTTCATTTTACTCCATCTTTAGCAGCTTACATATATCATAATTTCTAACCATCTTTTTTTTTTAAGTCACCCTTAAAATAGCTTCACATTTTATCACTTACAAATAATACTATTTTAAAATACCCTATTTTCTACTTCTAACCCTACAGCCTATATCCACTTCCAAAGCTATTCTAAGGTTTAAATATTAACATAAGAAATGGAAATTAATAAAAATCTATTTTTTAAAAAAAATAGAAATAGGCCACCAAACCGCCTTACCTGACATTAACACAACCCTGGCTTAAAAAAACCAGGAATACTAGGATTGCCCACTGATTTGCTCTCAACTCAGGAAGAAAGAGGACCCCTCTAACTTTCTCCTCCAGAGTGTGGCTAATGGCAGAGGCTTCAGCAGAACTCAGTTTCACCTGATTGTCTCCTAGTTCAGGTACAGGCATGGGCACGAGAGACACATGGGAAGAACTCGGTGGGGTGAGAGAAGGATTTATGAGCACTTTGCCTATATCTCAGGGTGGGAGGAGGGAAGCGAGGGTGCAAAGGCATTATACTGGGAGGAAATCAAGAACTATGGTAAGAAGATGGAAGGAAACTCATGAGAGCCACAATGATTCAGAAGACCACTGCCATCCATGACTAGATCGTGGATGGAGGACTTGACCTGGCATGTGTAAAAGAGACTTGGGTGAACGAAGCAGATGGGCCTGTCCTTGCCGCTGCTTGTCCACCAGGTTTCTCTTACGCACAGCAACCCAGGTCATGTGGGCGGGGAGGGGTGTTTGCAGTGATTTTTAGGACGTCATTAGCTTGCACCAGGCGTCCCATTATCTCCCTCTCTGCGCTCCCCCTGCCCTCAAGAGGCTTGGCATGGCTATCCCAGAAGCCAGAACAGCAAGAGGGATCGCTGCTTTCGCTGCGTAGTGATCTCTCTTGCTGTTCTGGCTTCTGGGATAGCTGCGCAGCCTGCATTCGCTCCATAAGACGCACCCACATTTCTCCTTACTTTTTAGGAGGGGAAAAGTGTGTCTTATAGAGCGAAAAATACGGTAGTCTTCCCCAAACTGCTCCCAACTACCCCACACCTACAAAGGAGCAATCAGCCTTAAAGCACTGTCCCAACTGTTCCTTGGCAAGTGGATGTCACTCACAACACCAATCAGCTGACTGGCGCTGATAGGGAAAGCCCCTCTGAAGTTGTCCATCTGCAGGTGCAGTTTGGATTCAAACTGGGCCTGCAAATGACCTTTCCGGGGCTCATTGTCAGCACTGACAACAAGCCCCTTTTGAGTGGTCATCTGACATCATAATGATGTCATCATCATTATGACATCATAATGATGTCAGGTGACAGACCTACCTGCAGTGTTAGAAACTCATATATAGACATATAATCTAATTGCCAAATGGCGCCTTAAACCTGGGATACGGACGCCACAATGGAATGTCTAGGCACCATTTTTGTTTGTTGCATTTTGTTTTGCTGTGGACTTTGTTGTTGTTGTTGTTGTGTTGTTCATTTCATTTCCATACTACTTTATATTTCAAAGAACAAATCTCAAAGCCGTTTACAGCACATTAAAACATCAAATAAAACAATTCAGAATACAGTCATACCTCATGTTACGTCCGCTTCATGTTACGTTCTTTCAGGTTACGGCCCGTGGCGACCCGGAAGTACCGGAAAGGGTTACTTCCGGGTTTCGCCACTCGCACATGCGCAGAAGCGCAAAATGACATCACACACATGCGCAGAAGCAGTGAATCGCAACAGTGCATGTGCCGATGCACCACTGCGGGTTGCGCTCTTTTCATGTTGCGAACGGGACTCCGGAACAGATCCCGTTCGCAACCAGAGGTACCACTGTAAAACGAATGCAAGCTAAAGCTTCAATGGCAATATTTCATATCCTTCTCTAAGTGACATTTTGCTTTCCCCAGTCGCCAACTTTGCAACCGGAGATCTCCACGTGGTCGCAATTGGACCTGCACTATTCGCAAAATGTGCCTGGCTAATTCTGAACACTGCCCACTTGTCAATGTGTCCCATGACGGGTGGGTGAGAGCATTTGGGAGCAGAGCCCACGGCCTGGATCCATATACTGACCCCTACTCTAAATGGTAAGGAAACGGGCTGCAGTGAATGTGGAAGTGGATGTGGAAGCAGGATTTGGGGCAGGACTCCACATAGTCCCAACCTTTGGACTCCTGGCACTTGCACCAAAGCCAGCTGATCTCATCCCAAAGGTATGACCTCCTTTTATATGAATGCAATGGGCTCCTAGGTGATCACTTGCTCAAAAACTGCAGGAATGTCTATCTGTAGATGTATGCATTATTATTATTATTATTATTATTAATAATAATAATAATAATAATTCAGGTAGGTAGCTGTGTTGGTGAATTTTAACAGGGAGAAATGTAAAGTATTGCACTTGGGCAAAAAAAATGAGAGGCACAAATACAAGATGGGTGACACCTGGCTTGAGAGCAGTACATGTGAAAAGGATCTAGGAGTCTTGGTTGACCACAAACTTGACATGAGCCAACAGTGTGACGCGGCAGCTAAAAAAGCCAATGCAATTCTGGGCTGCATCAATAGGAGTATAGCATCTAGATCAAGGGAAGTAATAGTGCCACTGTATTCTGCTCTGGTCAGACCTCACCTGGAGTACTGTGTCCAGTTCTGGGCACCACAGTTCAAGAAGGACACTGACAAACTGGAACGTGTCCAGAGGAGGGCAACCAAAATGGTCAAAGGCCTGGAAACGATGCCTTATGAGGAACGGCTAAGGGAGCTGGGCATGTTTAGCCTGGAGAAGAGGAGGTTAAGGGGTGATATGATAGCCATGTTCAAATATATAAAAGGATGTCACATAGAGGAGGGAGAAAGGTTGTTTTCTGCTGCTCCAGAGAAGCGGACACGGAGCAATGGATCCAAACTACAAGAAAGAAGATTCCACCTAAACATTAGGAAGAACTTCCTGACAGTAAGAGCTGTTCGACAGTGGAATTTGCTGCCAAGGAGTGTGGTGGAGTCTCCTTCTTTGGAGGTCTTTAAGCAGAGGCTTGACAACCATATGTCAGGAGTGCTCTGATGGTGTTTCCTGCTTGGCAGGGGGTTGGACTCGATGGCCCTTGTGGTCTCTTCCAACTCTATGATTCTATGGTCTGACACAGTTGAAATAAATTAAAAAATTGTCCAGTAGCACCTTAGAGACAACTAAGTTTGTTCTGGGTATAAGCTTTGTTGTTGTTGTTGTTGTCATCATCATCTATTTAAAGCCCGCCCATCTGGCTGGGCTTCCCCAGCCACTCTGGGTGGCTCCCAACAGAATAATAATAATAATAATAATAATAATAATGTGATAAAACATTGAACATTAAAACTTCCCTAAACAGGGCTGCTTTCAGATGTCTTCTATAAGTCAGACAGTTGTTTATTTCCTTGGCACCTGATGGGAGGGCGCCACCACCGAGAAGGCCCTCAGCCGGCTTCCCTGTAATCTCACTTCTCGCAGTGAGGGAACCAGCACAAGGCCCTCGCAGTTGGACCTCAGTGTCTGGGCTGAGCGATGGGGGTGGAGACGCTGCTTCAGGTATACTGGGCCGAGGCTTATGGTACCACTTTCTGCTGGGAAGAAGCCATGAACGGTTGCATGGAAATGACTGTATCAGTGCATACATAACGCTGGCTCCCTGCTATCCACAATTAACAAATGGTTGTTGGGATATGTTATTGGCTTAATCGGCTTTGTTCCGTACTATCACAAAGAATGGTCAGCTTCCAAAATGTGCAAATTGGAAAAGAAAAAGTGAAGTTATTTCTGCAATATAAAAGCTAGAGTATGCCAGCAACTGCTCTGTGTATATCCTACTACTATAGCAAATCGGAGTGTGTGTGTGTGTGTGTGTGTATATATATATATATATATATATATATATAATGAAAGTGGCCGGGCTGGACGATGTGCTGACCCTTTCTGACCTTGGACTCTGTGAAATCTATGCAATTATCTAGGGGTAACAAAAGCATTGTATGAACATGCCTGATTCACCATGGAGCAAAGGGCAATGGCCTCAAAGTAGCTGTCATACATACATGAGCACGGCTGGCGTTGTGGCTACCAAATGATATTCAACATTTATCTCAGGCCCGCACTTTCAGAACTTCGTTCCCATTCACACGCAGTAGCAATAACAACAACAACAGTGAATATCAGCCCGTTTCATTCTACAACCCTGGGCTGAACTGTGCATCGCTATAACCTGCCTCGGGGATTGGGGTCCTGCAAAAAAACCCAACACTGAATCCCCCCACACCCCTCACCCAAAAAAGCCCCCGTTCCCTTTGCAGAGATCAAAAGGAATCTCATATTCCCCAAGCTCCAGGCCTTTCCTTATAAGCGGAGGAAGCTTTCAGGAGTCCCCACCCCTGAGGAGTGCCTCAGACGACGACATGTTCAATCTGGCTCATGTTAGGCCCATTTAGGCCTCTGCAGGCTTCCTTTGTTCCCTGAGTGACAGCTCTTTTCTAAATGCCACCTCTATGGGCTGAAAAGGCCTGGAGGGTTGCTCTGCTCCATTTGCTGATGGCTTTCCCAACCGCCAGGCTTCTTCCTTGCCTAACCACTTTAGCAGGCCTGCGTGTGCGCCCCACACTCGGTCCCTATCACAACCCCCTGGATTCCACCTCAAAAGGGGGGGTGAGCTTGCATGCATGTGTATTAAGGAAGCATCTTATACGAAATCCCTTGGGATCTACTTCCTTACTGCCGGCACGCTTGCTTTTTCGCTACCTCGTGCCAATACAGTGGTACCTCGGGTTACATACGCTTCAGGTTACACACTCCGCTAACCCAGAAATAGTGCTTCAGGTTAAGAACTTTGCTTCAGGATAAGAACAGAAATCGGGCTCCGGCGGCACGGCAGCAGCAGGAGGCCCCATTAGCTAAAGTGGTGCTTCAGGTTAAGAACAGTTTCAGGTTAAGAACGGACCTCCGGAACGAATTAAGTACTTAACCTGAGGTACCACTGTACTCAATAGCCTAAGTGAATTTCAACCCGTTTTGATTTCATTTATTATTATGCCAGCCTTCCAAGGAGCTCTTGGTAGATTCAAGGAGATCTTGGTAGGATTCAAGTTCCCCATATTATTTTCAAAACAAATCATGCCAAGAGAGAGATTGGCTATCCGAGGTCATTCCCAAGGCTTAGCGCTCCTTGAGGTGATAAAGCTGTGTCTATACCAGTTTCCGAAGAATATTCCTTCATTGCACAAGAAGGAATTCCCTCCTCACGAGAAGCTAGATGTCAAGTAGAGAGAGGTTCTATCCTAGCTTTTCATATATTATGGTAATTTTCTATGTGTTCTGACTATTATTATTATTGGGTAAGAAGTACAATCCAGGCATAGGTTCACCATCTCCAGGAAACTTAGGTTTGGTACCCACTAATATAATGGGACGTGGGTGGCGCTGTGGTCTAAACCACAGAGCCTAGGACTTGCCAATCAGAAGGTCGGCGGTTCGAATCCCCGCGACGGGGTGAGCTCCTGTTGCTCGGTCCCTGCTCCTGCCAACCTAGCAGTTCGAAAGCACGTCAAAGTGCAAGTAGATAAATAGGTACCGCTCCGGCGGGAAAGTAAACGGTGTTTCCGTGCGCTGCTCTGGTTCGCCAGAAGTGGCTTAGTCATGCTGGCCACATGACCTGGAAGCTGTCTGCGGACAAACGCCGGCTCCCTCGGCCAGTAAAGTGAGATGAGCGCCGCAACCCCATGGTCGTCCGCGACTGGACCTAATGGTCAGGGGTCCCTTTACCTTTTTACACACTAATATACCTTTAAAGCACATTTAAAGCCATAAGTGCCAACCCTATGGGGCTGAGGTCCTCAGCCCCCCAAAAACAATCCATTTGGACGGAGCTGAGCACACACACCCCATCTCAAGGGGCTGGGTCTCACGGGCCTCCCCACAGCCATGGCGGGTCCCTGCAGCTTTGACGGGTCTTGCGGCCTCCTCCTGCTGCATGACGTCACATATGTGCATTGTGTACATGAGGTCACGCATGTGATGCCCCCCCTAAAGTTGGGCAGAACCCGGTGCCTATGTTCAAAGCACATTCTTTCCCTCCACGTCTTCTGGGCACCACAGTTTTGTTAAGGGCTGCCGGGAATTTTTACCCACTTTAATCTGGTCCTTAGGAGAGTTTTATTTTTATTTTCAGTTAAGGCATTTTATGACTGTTCTTTCATTGCATCTGTGTTGTTGATTGTTGATTTTACTGCTCTTGCATTTTAAAAAAGATTTTAATCATCTTCTTGTCATTTTGTTTTCTCTAGATTCTTGTAATGCTGTCTTGTGTCAATGCAACCGAGAAGGGTACTGCAGAAATGTTACTATAAATACCTATTTTTTAAAAAAGATCCCTGAGCAGTATTTTGAACCCAAGCCTCCCTGGTTCAAAGCCCAAAACACTAGCCAGCCAGAGCCTACTACACAAGGTCCCTAGCCCAGAAAGAAAGGAAGGCAGACTTTCCATAGTATGTGCTCTCTTTTTTTTTTTTTTGAATGATTATCACCACTCAAGTTATTCAGGATATTCAGTGCAATCTGGTGGGTTAGTCTCTCGGAATCCATCTCGCATAACATCCAGGAATTAGCATCAGTTTGTTCATTCATAGCAACGCACCGTAGAAACCACAAAGCTGGTATTAATCATCCCTTCTGCTCATCCTCGAAAACACAGGAATGTCATAAACACCTGGCTGTACAATTTGCCTTTTCCAACAATGTGACATTAAAAAAGTCAACATAAAATATTTAGGCAGTGTTGCATAAATAAATTACCGCTAGCCAAAGCAAGCATTCACACTGATCGTTACTCAGAAGCAGGAGTCTGTGCAAGCCACAATTTCTCAGGAGCGCAGAAAAGCCACAGAATGTTGTGCTGGGTGCAGAATTCAGCTTTTCGAGGATCTCGAGCTTTCTTTCAAAATAAGTAATAAATAAATCTAGTACTTGCGATTGCAATGATGGCTGAAAGTATATGGGCAATCCCTGCCTACGTCTCAGAAGCCAGAGGAGTTGCTTAAATAAATAAGGATTCCCGTGTTTGTTGTGGCGGGAGGGGAAAGCAGAGTTTCAGTGTTCTTGTACTTTGACCCTCACTACAGAAGGCCGGCGGTTCGAATCCCCACGACGGGGTGAGCTCCTGTTGTTCGGTCCCAGCTCCTGCCCACCTAGCAGTTTGAAAGCACGCCAAAAAAGTGCAAGTAGATAAATAGGTACCACTCCGGCGGGAAGGTAAACGGCGTTTCCGTGCGCTGCTCTGGTTCACCAGAAGCGGCTTAGTCATGCTGGCCACATGACCCGGAAGCTGTCTGCGGACAAACGCCAGTTCCCTCGGCCTATAGAGCGAGATGAGCGCGCAACCCAAGAGTCGTCCGCGACTGGACCTGATGGTCAGGGGTCTCTTTACCTAAACATTACAGTTAGCAGTAACAGAATTGTGCAAATTAAAGTATGGAAAACAGAAGAAGAGAAATTATGAAAAATCCCACTTTTGTTGTCACATGGCTCTGCTGTTACAAAATTTGGTGGGTCTCTTTCTCACAGTCCAGACTAGAGGGAGCTAGCCTGTGGGCCCCACCATACATGTCCCATAATCTCTGACAACTGGCCACAGTGGCTGAAGCTTTTGAGAACTGGTGTCAAAGAACATCTGGAAGGCCAAAGGCAGTGTTAGAAATTAGCCAGGCGCCAGGCGCATTTTGCAACTGGCTATTGACCATTGGCAACCAAGTGAAGATGCCTGGGAGCCAGGATAGCGCCTGACATCTCCACCCTGGGGAGGTTCATGCCTGGGGATCCTTGGATCTGGACTGTTTTCACACACTAATACCACACCCTGCAGAATTCTATCTGTTATATTTTATCTGCACAGTCAGAATGAATTTGAGGTACCAAAATGCTTTTTCTGTGCAGCCTCAGCAGGAGCAGTGAACAAAGGTACTTTCCTTCTTTAAGTTCAGTAAGTTCTCAACCTAGCTCAAGTTTGTCATCTGAACTAGCCAGATGTTTAACTGATATTTAGTCACAGTCAGTCCATCATTTGAAAAACAAGACTTTAGAGGCGTCTTGCCCAAAAATGTCAGCTAGACATTCTGTTTTGGCAACTGTAACCTTGGTTTAAAGAGCCATTTGGAGCCTAGTTTATATATCCAACACTGACCACAGGTTAGACCTAGAGCGTGAAATATGGCACATGGCAAGTTCTCCCTGCCATGCTCCTCAAACCATTGTATGCCGGATGTTGCACATACAGCCTCATTGACATGCAAGCCAATGATATGCAAAATACTCTTTAAAAAAAAACACACTAAAAAACTACAAGTATATCCACTATCCCTTTGGCTTCAAGTTTCACAAGCTTAACATAGGAAACATAATTCCTTGCAACAAAATAAGCCCGTTGGTTTTCAGTTTCTTCGTAGAGAGAAGAAAATTCTCTTGCCTCCTAGAAAGACAAGGTTTAGCGCCTTCTTTGCCTCTTAAGAATCTTGCTGTGTTCTGCAAAGGTTACACGGAGCATTGCCAGTTGTGTACAAAACCGCTTCTTAGCGCCAGACCCTCTCCTTCTCCCTGGAGCTAATTGTGTATGTTTTCATCTACTTTCAGCAGCTGCTCATTAAAGAGTTGTCACCCTGCAAGAAAGGGGAGGGGTGCAAATTGCCTACAGCATCATGCTATTAATATAATTTCCACCGAGGGCCTATATACTGTCGCTAGGCTTCAGAGTCACCCTGGCGGGTGTTGTTTTTTTAATTTTCCACCGCCACAATCTCATTTGTCCCCTTCATCTGGAGAGCTATCAAGAGCATTCAAATGACCAAGAAATCTGGATAAACGGGGCAAGTGTTGTAGTTAACAAAGTCTAATGTTAGACAGCATCTTAAAAAGCAGAGACATCACCTTGCCGACAAAGGTCCATATAGTTAAAGCTATAGTTTTCCCAGTAGTGATGTATGGAAGTGAGAGCTGGACCATAAAGAAGGCTGATTGCTGAAGAATTGATGCTTTTGCGTTATGGTGCTGGAGGAGTCCCATGGACTGCAAGAAGATCAAACCTATCCACTCTGAAGGAAATCAGTCCTGAGTGCTCACTGGAAGGACAAATCCTGAAGCTGAGGCTCCAATACTTTGGCCACCTCATGAGAAGAGAAGACTCCCTGGAAAAGACCCTGATGTTGGGAAAGATGGAGGGCACAAGGAGAAGGGGGCGACAGAGGACGAGATGGTTGGACAGTGTTCTCGAAGCTACCAGCATGAGTTTGACCAAACCGCGGGAGGTAGTGGAAGACAGGAGTGCCTGGCATGCTCTGGTCCATGGTCACAAAGAGTCGGACACGGCTAAACGACTAAACAACAACAATGTTGGACAAATATTTCCTGTGCGTATGATTTCAGATATATAAAATCTCCGTAACAAGCTTCCAAGCTCTGTCCACAACGCATACACAGATGCATGTGCTACAATGGCGCGGAAATGTACCATTTTCAGATCACTAGGTCATTTTACCATTCTAACAGCAATCTTTTGTGACACCTGTCCTCTAGTTTCTACTTATTTGTCACCTTTGTCTCCCCACACTCTCAGATCGCCATGGGAGTACCTAGGATATCCTTTTCTGCACAACCTTTGTGCATGTGTTCTCCCCCTCCCTGAAAAAGCAGTTATCCAAAACAATGTGAATTAGAGCAGCAAGCTGACACAGAGGTCAATGATTCTAGAATTGTAAAGTTGGAAAGGACCACAAGCGTCTTCTAGTCCAATCCCCTACAATGCAGAAATCATTTGCCCAACATGGGGCTCAAACCCACAACCCCGAGATTGAGAGTCTCAAGCTCTATCGGCTGAGCTATCCCAGCAGCCATGCATCATGGTATTTTTCAAGTGCAACATTCCTCAGTGGCCCCACGATTTCTACTCAATTTTGCCACCCTGCCATGATGTACAAACATCTGTGCAATTTGAGATGAGATGATCAAATACGGATCTCGAGGCACACAGACCATTCTGAAAAGTGCTAGCTGCGAGCACAAGATAACTATGGCTTTGTTTATGTTGCCTAAAATACGTTCAGGTTCGGCTGCATGTACCTAGTTGTGCTTATGGGCAAGAATATTCAAATGTGCATCCCTTTGCTAGTAATGTGGTGTTGGGAAACAGCTGCATTCGCACGGTTCCCCCACCTCCATCAAGCTTGCAAAAGAGTTTGTGGCCCCAGCCACCAATTATTACAGTCGCTGAACCGAAAGCAAATCAGACAGAAGGAAAATTCAGGATCACTGTCTGCAGCAACAGAAAAATAATATCTGCATCGGAAATTGAACCTGGTGGATTATTGATGTATTCTCCTAAAGTTGATCCTGCAGCGGAATCAAGTTAAGTACCCAGTATCCCTTTACTGATAAGCAGGTTATAATGGCTCCTACAACCACAACTCTTTCCTTGGACGACTGGTGTTAGGAAAGGTAGTTTAGCGCATGGCAGATGCGGTCTTACAACACAGACCATAGTCTGGTGGTTTTCAGATCCACACTACCCCTACGATTCTACGACTGCAGTAGTTCTGAGAAGACATAAAACTTGGGAAGCATATAATATCATCCATACTAACCCTGTGCCATGAGCGAATATCTCTTACTTTTTTCTGGGTCTCAGGCCCGCTTTTAAGGCTGACTTTTATGGTATCTACTTTGCTCACTATTTTTTTACTAAAACCCAGAGATCCACCAGCCAGCTACAAAATAGTGAGTGAGGGTATCTCAACCCATTCCACTAAAAAGACGGCCAAAAAGGATGCCACAAATATATCAACTACCCTCCAAATCAGCATAGGCAAACTTGGCCCTCCAGATGTTTTGAGACTGCAATTCCCATCATCCCTGACCACTGGTCCTGCTAGCTAGGGATCATGGGAGTTGTAGGCCAAGAACATCTGGAGGGCCAAGTTTGCCTAAGCCTGCTCCAGACTGAGGATATGATAGAAATTTTTGTCTGGTGCTTAAAAGCAGATAATGATGGTATCAGGCGTGCCTCCCTGAGGAGAATATTCCACAAGCAGGGAAGCAATCGAAGGGGTATCAAAGCAGCTTACAAAAGAATCACGCTCAAGTCTGACATCAGGAAGAGAAATAGCATGGCGTCCCTATGGTACATTTCCTTGCACTTCCCTTCTGTTGTGCTTCAACTTCTGCCTACTAGAGAACAACTCCTAATAATGTCTTCTGAGGCAAGACAGAGGCGCTGGAACTCACCAAACCAATGATGGAGGCTAGTCTTCTCCTTCTTAGACAAGCACATTGAATTCTAATTCACTGTACAAGTTTCACACTGATTTTCGTTGGTGCTGAGCTTTAAAGCCCTAAACGGCCTCAGCCATGTGTACCTGAAGGAGCATCTCCACCCGTATCATTCAGCCTGGACACTGAGGTCCACCTCCGAGGGCCTTTTGGCAGTTCCCTCACTGCAAGAAGTGAAATTACAGAGAACCAGGCAGAGGGCCTTCTCGGTAGTGGCGCCTGTGGAACGCCCTCCCATCAGATGTCACGGAAATAAACAACTATCTGAAGACATCTGAAGGCAGCCCTGTTTAGGGAAGCTTTTAATGTTTAATGTTTTATCACATTACAGTGGTACCTCAGGTTACAAACACCTCGGGTTACAAACACTTCAGGTTACAGACTCCACTAACCCGGAAGTAGTACCTTGGGCTTAAGAACTTTACCTCAGGATGAGAACAGAAATTGCGCAGCGGCAGGCCCCATTAGCTAAAGTGGTACCTCAGGTTAAGAAGAGTTTCAGGTTAAGAACGGACCTCTGGAACGAATTAAGTTCGTAACCAGAGGTACAACTGTATTATTATTATTATTATTATTATTATTATTATTATTATTAAATCTCAAATACTACGTCATATCCCAGAAAGATTTTGGGCAGTCAGGATGGCCAGTAATTATTGTAGTCCTGTTTATTCCATGGACACCGAAGTTAATGCCATTCTGCAAAATTCACACACTCACACAAACAGCTGCCAATTTCCCCTTCTCAAAACAGGACACCTTTTCAGTAGAGAAACAGTGGGTGTTTTGTGCGTGCTACAGCACTGCAGAAACACAGAGAAACTAGACGCTCTACAGAATTCTGCTTCCTAAGAATTGTAGCCAATCCTAATTTTAAGAACGAAAACATTTGCACGCCTGCGGTTCAGAAAAGGGTCACAGGTGATCGCTATGTCGCACTTTCAAACTGTGCTTTTTGCTCTTGCGTGTCCAACAACCTTCGCCAGCTTGCCGAACAGGAGCCGCCATCCGGAACAAGCGCCAAACCTTCCCACCCAAGCTGTGACTCTAGAGAAGACACATCACCTTCAAAACACTCAACCTCGCTAACCTCCACTGCACTGATCGGGTTAGCAGTGCATCACCCCTTGGCCCTTTAATTACACATCTTTGCAACCATTAATCCTGATGCCATCAATTACTGGAGCTTTATCCCATTCAAAAAAAGGAAAAAGGGAAAAAAAGCATTAAGGGTCTAGCAAGCAGTCAAGTACCTCTCTTCTTTACCTGTCAATTACAGAGCATCGTGCACAACTGCAGGGCTGCGTTGCTGCGCCTATCAGGGTGCTCAAACAGCCACATACATGCTCACAAATATTCGCACATCCCATTATTCTTCCACTATCCACCCTCCCGGCATTATCCTTTTTGACAGCATGTCATCCACCCAAGTCCATTTTAGAACAGAGGCCCTGAAATAATACGACTACATACCAAATACCCTGACGAAAGCTTTGGTTTGGTAATAAGTTCTTTTACTGTTGGTTTGCTTTTTCCAAAATTATTGGGAGCAGCAGTGTGCTATACATATTCTGGTGTGTGTTCTTTCCATAAGAAGCAGTACGCTTTGCTAATTGGTGATAGATGATGTAGATTAAGGTTACCAGACATCCCCGGATTTACAAATCAGTCCCCTGACAAAATCCTATATTTCCTACTGAAGTTGAAAAGTGTCCCCGGATTCATTGAAAAAAATCTGGTAACCTTAATGTAGATAGATAAATGATAGATAGATAGATAGATAGATAGATAGATAGATAGATATAGATTTGTGTGTTCCACAATGTTTTCGTAATTTAAATGTGAGGGCTTGAATGGTGATTCCTGATCTTTTTTCTTCATATGTGGTGGACTTTTAAAAAAGCAAGGGTGTTTTGGGATATGATACATGATGAGATAAAAAAGATGTTTATCGTGATTATACCCCCCCCCAAAAAAAAAACACTCTGAAGTTTTTCTCTTAGGGATTATCAGGACAGAAGTTCCAAAAAAAGATGACTAAGCTGTTTAAGTATATAACAGCAGAAAGCCAGGATTTTCTGTGCACAAAAATTTAAGGAAGCTGTTTCCTCACCAAAGAAGAATGTGATACACTATGTGGAATCAGCAAATCCAACAGTTAAAATAAGAGAACCTAATGGCGATTGTTTTGTGGCAGAATGGAAGCACTTTTCCAGAATATTTAAAGAAATATTATAGTACGAGCAGGATTTGAACTGTGAACAACAGAAGGAATGAGGAATTATTGTGTGGTGGTTATGATATAAGAGAGAGAAGACAGGGTGCAGCAATGGGGGACAAAGTAAAAACATCATGAAAAATGGGAGGGGAAGTCGGGGGGGGACCCAAAGGAAAAATTATTATGTTTTGGAGAGAACATGTGAAATTTTTACATTTAATAAAATATAATGACTAGAAAAAAGAAGAAAAATGTGGTAAGTTTCACTAGCAAAGCTATAAATTAATTTTAGGCGGTATTTCAGGTAGAAGAGGTTTGTTTACCTACTTGAGGAAATAGCTGTATGTTTAATGGCACTACTTCATGATCTAGAAAGCAATTCAGCCCATGTCCATTGGGTGGGGTGGAGGCCGAAATGGTGCAATAAAGATCAGCGTCTCCTGATAACAGGCAGCCAGGGTTAATACTGTCTGAAGAAAGGCAGGCTGAAAGCACTCCAACTGCAGCTGATGACAGGACATAAGGCTAGGAAGTCGGTGGAGTTCTGGTAGCCCCATTTTTAAAAGGATATCGCAGAGCTAGAAACCAAATGATCAAAGGGACGAAGGGACCTTCACTTCAAGGGAAAGGCTAACGTGTTTGGGCTTTCTCGGTTTAAGAGGAGGGGGGGCGACAGGGCACGACAGAGGTTTGACAGGACTTGATAGAGCTCTATAAAGTTCTGGACAGTGTGGTGAGAACGGCAAGAGGCAGGTCTCCCACTTTAGCAATACCAAAACAGGGATGGGGGATCTGTGGTTCTCCAGATGTCGACTCCAACTCCTAGACTCCCTTGGCCAATTGGCCAATGCTGGCTGGGACTAATGAAATCCAAAAACATCTGGAGGGCCACAAGTTCCTCACCACTGACTTATAATTTGGGGGTTATTCAGTAAAACAGATGAGCATTATCAGTTCAAGACTGAGAAATTCAGAGAATTCAGGGCAAACAAAAATGGAAGTGCTTTTCTTCACACAACACATCATCCATTGATGGAATTCACGCCAATTCCTGGAAAGCAGTCCAGATAGGTAAGAAAGGGACAGGGACTGGTGAGACTGGGAATCTAGGTGACAGCCTGCAGGGTCAGGAGACAATGTGGAAACAGCAACTGAGGTCCAGCTCTGAGGGCCTCCTAGTGGTTCCATCACTGCAAGAAGCCTTCTCGGTAGTGGCGCCCACCCCGTGGAATGCCCTCCCGTCAGATGTCAAAGAAATAAACAACTATCTGAAGACATCTGAAGGCAGCCCTGTTTAGGGAAGTTTGTAATGTGTGATGTTTTGTTGTGCTTTTAGTATTCTGTTGGGAGCTGCCCAGAGTGCCTGAGGAAACCCAGCCAGATGGGCAGGGTATAAATTATTATTATTATTATTATTATTATTATTATTATTATTTAGAGGCTTTGTTTGGACTAACTCCTGCTAATAGCAGGAGATCCAAAATCAGGTTTCCCACAAAGGGGGTTGGATCACTGGTCTCCTGCTGTCTCAGAACGTTTGGCAAAAGTCTACTAAGCCGGATGATTTCACAGGCACAGGGAAAGTCAGGAACAAGCGAGGTGAAGCAGAGTAAGGCAGGGAGCCTGAAATATCACCAGTCCTGAGAGATCTGCATTGGCTCCCAGTACGTTTCCGAGCACAATTCAAAGTGTTGGTGCTGACCTTTAAAGCCCTAAACTGCCTCTGTCCTGTATACCTGAAGGAGCGTCTCCACCCCCATCGTTCTGCCCGGACACTGAGATCCAGCGCCGAGGGCCTTCTGGCGGTTCCCTCGTTGCGAGAAGTGAGGCTACAGGGAACCAGACAGAGGGCCTTCTCGGTAGTGGCACCCACCCTGTGGAACACCATCCCTTCAGATGTGAAGGAAATAAGCAGCTATCCTATTTTTAAAAGACATCTGAAGGCAGCCCTGTTTAGGGAAGTTTTTAATATTTAATGCTGTATTGTTTTTAACATGTGTTTGCGAGCCACCCAGAATGGCTGGGGAGACTCAGCCAGATGGGCGGGTTATAAATAATAAATTATTATTATTATTATTATATCACAAGAAACAGCAGGGAATTCAAGCATCCAAGCTCACGTAGGGGGAAACCACATGAAGGCATTAAGCCAGGAAATTTGGAGGCCTTAAATGTTCCAAAGCGATGTACTGCTCAGGGGAAAGGGGCTTCAGCTTAACTTCTGAAAGGCCTTTATAGCACACGCACACAGCTCACCACAGCAGTGTAACAGCCCTAGCTTCACCGTCGGGGAAAAGCGTACGCCTCCAACTCACAAGAAAGGCCACCTGCATTCCACCACAGAGATTAGCTGAAACAGAGCAACACAAATTCCCTTGCCACCCTGTTGAAACTGCCGGCTGCCTCCCCAAGTCCCCCTGAAACAGCAACTTCATCTGCTAAGTAGGTGGCAAATTCATCACAGCAGACAGGACTTATCTCTGGCTCTGGGTGAAAACAGCCCGGATTTACCAGGCCATTCACCACCAAGAAACCCCCCCAGCAAATGACGCTTTGCAGATGCTGTGGCAGTGGAGAGAACAAAGCCTTCTTTGCCGCTGCTGCTACATCCCAAAACTTCTGAAAGGAGGAGATCTATGCAACAATCAGTCGGCTTCGACTCTCTCCTCCAGCAGTACTTGTAATCTAGCTAACCTTCCTTGCTTGGTAGTGTCAGATCCTCAGGAAACTAGCCCTGCTTCAGTTGGAGGAGAGGGCAAGGAAGTTGTGGGCAAGTGTCCTGAGTCTGGCAAGCTGCATAAAGCTAGCTGCACAGCTTAAACACATGGCCCAGCGGGAAGGGTCAGAAGCTCAGAGGTACGTTCCATGCTGAAACCCTGGAGAACCACTGCTGGTGGTCAGTACAGACAATACTGAGTTAGATGGGCCAATGATCTAACTCAGTATAATAATAATAATAATAATAATAATAATAAAATTTATTTATATCCCGCCCTCCCCAGCAGAAGCCGGGCTCAGGGCGGCTAACAACAATAAAATGGTACAACATTCTAAAAACATTTCATTATAAAAATTAATCAAAATCAAATTGATGGCAACCATTAAGCTAAAGTTCTGTGCAGATTGCCAAAGGAGGGAGTCAGGCTGCGCCCTGACCAAAAGCCTGGTGGAACAGCTCTGTCTTGCAGGCCCTGCGGAAAGATGTCAAGTCCCGCAGGGCCCTAGTCTCTTGTGACAGAGCGTTCCACCAGATCAGGGCCGCAGCCGAAAAAGCCCTGGCTCTAGTTGAGGCCAGCCTAACCTCTCTGTGGCCTGGGACCTTCAGGATGTTTTTGTTTGAAGACCGTAAGTTGCTCTGTGGGACATACCAGGAGAGGCGGTCCCGTAGGTACGAGGGTCCTAGGCTGTATAGGTACAGTGATACCTCAGCTTAAGTACTTAATTCGTTCTGGAGGTCCGTTCTTAACCTGAAACTGTTCTTAACTTGAAGCACCACTTTAGCTAACGGGGCCTCCTGCTGCCGCCACGCCACTGGAGCACAATTTCTGTTCTCATCCTGAGGCAAAGTTCTTAACCTGAAGCACTATTTCTGGGTTAGCGGAGTCTGTAACCTGAAGCGTATTTAACCCGAGGTACCACTGTAATAATAAATTTTATTTATACCCCGCCCTTCCCGGCCAGAGCCGGGCTCAGGGTGGCTAACACCAATAAAATTTCAGTAAAAACAGAATACGAAGAAAAGAAAAAAGAAAAAAGAAATTAAAATACAGGTTAAAATGCAATTTAAAATGCAGCCACATTTTAAAAGTCAAAACCATAAGGGGAGGGAAACATAAGGGTCAGACCGAGTCCAAACCAAAGGCCAGGCGGAACAGCTCTGTCTTGCAGGCCCTGCGGAAAGATGTCAAGTCCCGCAGGGCCCTAGTCTCTTGTGACAGAGCGTTCCACCAAGTTGGGGCCAGTACTGAATAGGCCCTGGTCCTAGTTGAGACCAACCTAACCACCTGCTTCATGCCATCTATGGGCTTGTGCTATTTTGTTATGCTAATGCAACTTGCGTAGGATGTAGAGAACTCAAGGAAAAAGCTGGCCCGGGTGGGGGGGATTGGAAGAGGGGGTTTTCTAAGGAAACTGGGAAGTCTGGGCACAAGTCACCCAACAGACGGGCAGGAATGAGGGGGAGAAGAGGCCCAGCACCTTGTGGAATAGCGAGAGCGGAGAGGCCCAGGAGCACGATGGAGGAGGGTCCTGGAGAGAGGCTAGAGAAGAGAAGAGCTACTGGACTTGAGTAGAATGAGTCAAGAGATAGCAAGGAAGAGATCAGGAGGAGATACATGGCTGGTAGAATGGAGTGGGCTTTGGTCTACGGCAGGTAGATCCAACAGGTAGATCGCGATCTAGCGGTAGATCGCGGGGGTGTTCCAGATAGATCGCGAGATCTCTGGGGTGCTCCTGATCGATCCCCCAGAAAAACTCAACAACTCTGAGCATAGCTGTCAACGTTTCCCCTTTTTTAAAGGGAAATTCCCTTATTCCGAATAGGATTCCTCGCAAGAAAAGGGAAAAGTTGACAGCTATGACTCTGGGCCACCCTCCCCACAAAAAGCATAACAACTCCCACCAAAAAAGATCAACAACTCTTGGCAATGACAATGGGTAGATCACTGCCAGGTTTTTTATAGTGGGAATAGGTTGCAGTCTCTTGGGAGTTGGACGTGCCTGGTCTAAGGGATTGAGACTTTATAATCAGACTACTGGGCCCAAAAATTGTTCTCAAAGGATTGGGGGGGGGGATGAAATAGGGGAGGTAATTCAGAACTCATTCGCCCCATTTTTTATTTATTTGAACGACAGTCGTATCTTTGTTCCCAAACATAATGCATTCCAGGAGTCCGTTCGACTCCCGGAACCGTTCGAAAACCAAGGCGCGGCTTCCAAGCGGCTGCAGGAGCGTCCTGCAGCCAATCAGAAGCCGTACCGGACGTTTGGCATCCCAAAATAGTTGGAAAACCGGAACACTCACTTCCGGGTTTTGGTCATTCAGGAGCCAAGGCATTTGAGATCCAAGGTATGACTGTACTCTAAAATGTATCTTAGATGTGCCTAGTGACCAGTGTTTGAAATCTACCAGGTGCCAGGGGCATTTTGCATCTGTCTCTCAACCACTTACGACCAAGTTAAGATGCCTGGGCACAAGGATGGTGCTTGATGTTTCCATGATCTGAAGGTGCATGCCTTGGATCGTGACTGTTTTCACACACTAGCAACCCACCCTGTAGAATTCTATCTCTTATATTTTAGCTGCACAATCAGAATGAGTTTCAGAAACCGAAAAGTCGTATTGAAAAGTTCGACTTTGGAGCCGTTTTGGCTCCCAGACGGCAACTAGGCGGCCGTAACCCTGGTTTAAGGAGCCATTTGGCGCCTAGTTTAAACATCTGAGTTTCTAAGGCTGTTTAGTGAGATAACGCTGCTTGCCTTATTCTCAGCCTCTGCCCTAACAATTCGCAACGCGGAAGGTTTTGCTACCGCGGCAATGCTACCGAGTTGACATGTTGACATGAGGTTCTTCCGCTGCAACCCTTCCAGACTCCCAAAGCTCTCTTTCCTGGGGAGTCGCTACCAAGTTAAACACTGCAAAAGCAGGCTTCGTTTGTCTGTGTCGGGAACAGCCTCCCACACTCTCCGTCCCAAGGCCCCTGAAAAAAAAGGTTGCCTTTCACCTAAAGTCCTGCAGTGTTTGCAAGTAACTTTGGGGAGCACAAACTGTTGTGGCTGCCTTGATGTTTTCTCCAGGACTGATTGAACACTCCTATCCATGACAAGCTAAGCAGCAGCAACAGAAAACTAACATTTCTATCCCTGAAACAGGCAGAAGGAAAGCTCTACGTGTGCCCCCTTCTCTCTCTCTTAATAAAATCCTTGTCAAACTGGCTCCACAAGCTGCACTTGCTGGCCTTAAGATGCTATTATTAAAAATACCAACTCTAAGAGTCTGCCAGAGAGGTGCGGGAGAAGCGGGTAGAAAACAGAGGTCTCCCCAGATAAGCAATTGTTAACATGATCCATATGGTACACAAGTTGCCTTTCTGTTTAACCAAAATGATAATGGCCAAAGAATGCAGGGGAAGGGGAAGGGGGGGTTCCTAGCAGAGAATGGGAGCCGGGACAAAGCCTGCTAGTTAAAGCGTTCTCTGGAGCCGAGTTAAAAGAAAAACTCATTGTGAAAAGGAGCTGCCGCTTTCTGATTCTTTGCAGCTTAAGGAACTGCGCCCACCCCCCACCCCACTCCCTGGCACATCCAAGACCAGGAAGCCCCAGAAGCCAAGGATCGCTTTTCCTGCACTAGAAAACAAAACAAAACACCTCGGTTAGATGCATGTGAATTCTGGCAGGATTCTTTATTAAAGGTCGCCAGCTACAGAAAACGAACGTAAGGCACGTCATCAATCACAAGTTTTAACTGCATCGCGCAAAGCCCCAAACCGACCATTTTTGGCCTCCGGGCGTCTTTAAGACTTTGCAAGTTGTGTGTTTGAGAAAGATACTGTCCTACTTCGCTGTACAGCAAACCCCTTTCCAAATGATATTAATACACTATTTGTCAAAAGTAATCCTCAAAGGGCAGCAGGAGAAAAGTATAACCTCATTCATGGTTAATAAATCGTTCATGGTTCATAAATTGATCCAAGGCAAATGCTCAATTTAATAAATGTGTTACACTAGTAAGGTATTCTCCTTATCACTATCCTGGTAATTGCTGAATTCAGAGTAACAGGTTTGCTTGTTTGTTTTTAAAAAGGCAAAACTGTTTCCATTTAGACTTTTCACAAAAATGCTTTAATTTGGAGGGGGGGGAATCTCTGTTATCAGGGACAACTGCGCAAAAAAAGCTTAAGTACTTATTTTCTTCAAAGTAATTATAGGATGCGCTCTCTTTCACAATCCTTCAAGGATCCGCATCACGAAAACCCCCACTTTTGCAATAAAGTAACCTTTGTAACAGCATAATCCAAAGCATGCTTATTCAGAAGGTAAATCCCACTGAGATCAACGAGACTTACTCCCAAGTAAATGTGCACAGGATTGCTTCGGTTGAAACAGTGCCTGTCACTTAAATAATGTTTAGTTGATTAGCCATCTGCTTTTAAACCAACTGATTAGATAGAAACACGTTTGCATCTTGTCAAAACCTAAGTACAGACATCCATTTGTGATACTGAAGGGAGTGCAGGGTAACTTAACAATCAAATGCTTCCACTCATTGTTGCAAGATCATATTTAATGGGGGGGAGGGAGGGTTTAAACATCCTTATTACAGTAATGCACCAAAAGCATGATAGTTGTTTGTTTGTTTGTTTGTTTGTTTGTTTTTAAAGCAAGTGTAGCCTTAACTCAGAATCTCACTGATTATCATTGGTACCAGCAATTAATCAACTAAAACTTTCATTGATCCATCTACTGATTAACCCAATTAAATCCTGCAGCCTCAAGTTTTAACTACTCAGTAGTTACAATATATAATATACAAAACAATCAATTGAAGAACCTTCCTTGTACTGGGCTGCTTTGCCTGCTGACTGAACTGCAGCTATTTGGCCAGCCATTGACAATTTACCCCCCCCCCCAAAAAAAAGAAGTCGCAGTCAAACAAACTGTGGTTGAGTCCACCCTAGTGGTATATAGCACTTTCAGGACTGCAGAAGATAAAATTAGGATAAAAATTAAAACCAGGCAGGCACCTCAACTTAAAAAACTGCAGAATTCACACAAAGCATTCTCTGTCCATATATCCCATATCGGCATAATCAATTTGGTAATTAAAGACAGATCTTCTCACCATTACAGGCACAGCACGTTGGAGATCACTTTCCTTCAGTAAATATGTGCACATTAAACAGAAACAATGCCTGGGCTTCAAAACCCATGGATACATAACCTAGAGGCCATGTTTGGGCTTAGGGTATAGTAATTCTTCCCAGGGGCAATTGAGAGTGGTGGGAGAGGAACATTATTAATATGTCTGCTCGATGGATTCCCGAAGCAGAGAAGAAGGGTTATAAATCTAGGTCAAGCCTACTTTTCAGCATTCCTAGATTTTAACAGCGGAAACACCCACTGGGACCAGCCAGCTTGATCTAACAGAGGGCAGCTGAATTATCTCAGAAAAAAAAAATCTTAGCTGCTCAATGGTGCTTCGCAAAAGCAAGCTCCCCCCACCCTTAAGCAGCATGTTTAAGTCCTGGGATGTTTAAGTCCATGGGTTCCCATCACCCCCCAACCAGCAACTCCCCAATTGTCTCCAATTGATGAGACCTGAAGCCCCATACAAATTCAGGGTAAGGCTGATTTAATATAATGCCAATGGCAGAAAACACAATTGTTAGGCAGCCTAGCCTAATCACGGTCACTGTTTTAAGATGATGCTCCTTATGAGCCAGAAATTGGCTCACCTGCTGCTGATGCTTTTCTCCATGCTGCACCAAGAAAAGGGGGGCACTGAATGATACAGAGCAAGCAGCTTCTCCTATAGCCAAACTGGTGCCTTCCAGATACAGTTGTACCTTGGGTTACATATGCTTCAGGTTACATATGCTTCAGGTTACAGACTCCGCTAACCCAGAAATAGTACCTTGGGTTAAGAACTTTGCTTCAGCATGAGAACAGAAATCGTGCAGCAGCGGCGTGGCAGCAGCAGGAGGCCCCATTAGCTAAAGTGGTGCTTCAGGTTAAGAACAGTTTCAGGTTAAGAGCGGACCTCCAGAACGAATTAAGTTCTTAACCCGAGGTACCACTGTACTGCTGAACTGCAACTCCCATCAACTCTGACCCTGCTGGCCCTGCTGGAGGAGAGTTGGAAGTCCAATAATCTCTGGCATAGGCTCCATATACATTCCTTAGTTTGAAGTTAGTAGAGAAAACACAGTGCTCGAAATTTGCCACCCTTCCCGTCCACAACAACGGGGAGCCATCATATATGTGGCACCCTCCCTGTGGAACGCCTTCCCATCAGATGTCAGGGAGATAAAGAACTACACAACTTTTAGAAGACATCTGAAGGCAGCCCTGCATTGGGAAATTTTTAATGTTGGGCATTTTATTATGTTTTTATATGTGTTGGAAGCCACCCAGAGGGGCTGGGGTATAAATAATAAAATTGCTGTTATTGTTATTTGCAAGAGGTAAAGGTAAAGGGACCCCTGACCATTAGGTCCAGTCGTGGCCGACTCTGGGGTTGCAGTGCTCATCTCGCTTTATTGGCCAAGGGAGCCGGCGTACAGCTTCCGGGTCATGTGGCCAGCATGACTAAGCCGCTTCTGGTGAACCAGAGCAGCGCATGGAAACGCCATTTACTTTCCCGCCGGAAGTAGACCTATTTATCTACTTGCACTTTGACGTGCTTTTGAACTGCTAGGTTGGCAGGAGCAGGGACCGAACAACGGGAGCTCACCCCGTCGCGGGGATTCGAACCGCCGACCTTCTGATCGGCAAGTCCTAGGCTCTGTGGTTTAACCCACAGCGCCAACAAATAGGGATTAATCAGAGCAACCTAAGCTTTCCTTTAGGGATTCCAGGAGGACTTTTACCCCCAACGGCATCTTCTCCTTTGCAGCCTCCATAAGCTACATGCACGCATGTGCATTTTTGAAAGCTGCCTCACACACACACACACACACATGCATGCGAATAACAGGCTATGAAGCACTCAAGAATCAAATACTTGAAGGGGCCCCCAGAGATGATCCCCATCCCCTCCATTCCTGCGCAGGCACCCCTCCTCCCCTTCCCCTGCCTGGGGTCGCATTTCTAGAGTGTGCAAAATAATGTCATGGATGATGGGAGAGACTCTGCCTCAAACTGACATTGTTTGAAGCCGCTCTGCATGCTCCCTGCAAGTTGGGCTAATTGACAACTCACTAAACCCACAACCTGAGGGGATTTTCAAAGGCAATCAATAGGAGATGCATGTGCAGCCCAGGGAGGCTCCCGGTTTTTTAAGCCCCCCGCCCCGCCCGCTCCCTCCCTCCCACCGCCTGCAAGCGAGGGACCCTGGACGGTGGCAAAGAAAAGGGAACAGCCACTGCCACGCTGAATCAAAATTCCTCCAGAGACGGCTGCTTCTCTCGCCCCAGGGGTCAGGGCAGACACAGCATCCAAACAAAGGGCCCTGGTTTCTGGTTGCCCCCAAATATACCCGTGTTTGCTCCCTGCTCTCCAACTGGCGCTAAATAAATGTACACAAACGCACTCACACAGAAGCCGAGCATCTTCCCCCCACCCCACCCGGTTCCCTTTAAAAGCCTTACATTGCCCTCATCCAGAGACATCTCTCCATAGTCCACTAGTTCTTCAGTTTCCACAAACCTGTAACTTCCACGGCCCTTCCCGAGCCCCCCAGATGGCTCAACCTGCTGCCCCACTTCCGAAAGGCAATCCACGCGCAATAGTGGACATCTCCCAGCCCCGGACACGCACAGAGCGAGGCTCCCGAAGACCCACAAGCCGTGCAGGCAAGGTCTCTCTCCCCGCCCCACAAGCCCGGGCGACCTTTGCTCTTGCGCGCAGGGTTTGTGCCCCGACGGCACGAGAATAATCCCCAAACCCGCACCCCCTCCCAGTGAAAAATGACACACACACCCTTTGCTTCCCAGAGAGTCATGTCGCCAGAAGAGTAATCTAGATATTGAGGGCGAGCAGGAGATTCCCCACCCCACCTGCGACATAAAAGGTCGCGCGTAAAATCCACGAGGGGAACCCTGTCACCAGGCGCAAGCCTACAGTGCGCAACGTAAACACAGGAGCTTCAGACACTCTTGGTTTTTGACCAAAAAAAAGGGGGGAGCAAAAAAAACCCCCACTCCCTCAACACGCGTCTCAGCCCCCCCCCCCCCGAGGCAGTTTTCCAAAGCAAAGTACCCCCCCCCACCCATGTATGTGTGTTCCCACCTCAGGGGTGCCAACTTGAATAAAATATTGGGGGTCGGGTGGGGAAGCTGTCCCCCCGCATAATCGATGGCACGACGCGGTGCACACACACCGTTTAATGGCAATGCCCATCAACATGGGTGGGGGGCGCCCCCTCAAATATTTTATGGGGGATCGAAGACCTCTCGCCCCCTAGGAGTTGGCTCCACCGCGCAAACGACAACCGGCTAGTTTCCAGGGAAAAGAAGCCTTCGCAGCTGCATGTTTTGGCCGGGGAAACCCAGCCCACCCTACGTTGCCGATGATCCGGTGGATCAGGAGCACACCAGATCCCCAGGGCTCGCCTTCCCGCCCCGACGCGAGGCAGCCCGAGCGCCGTCTCCCACCCCACCCCCCTGCCCCGAGGGAGACTCCGATCCCCATCCCAACCCCTCCGGACGATCTTGGGATCAAGATCCCGGCCCGGCCCGTCGCCTAAGCGGCCCGCTGTCAGCTCCCTAACTCACCTATTCATCCCGGCGCGTCCCTAGCGGAACCCGGCGCAGCCCCCTGGTCCGCGTGGCCGGGGCGCTGCGGCGGCGCAGGCGGGCGCGGCGCAGCTGTGGGTGGCCGCGGAACTCGGCATCCTCCTGCCGCCGCCCGGCCGGGACAACGCGGAGCCGGAGCCGGGATCTGCTACTGCCTCCGCTGGTCGAGCAGCTCCAGGCTGCGTGCCGCCCTCCGCTTGCCCAGGCAGGCTCTGCGTCTCCCGACCCGCCCCTTTCCCCCATGCGCCCACCCGCCTCTCTCGACGGCTCCACCTCCCTCCCCTTCGGCTCCCGGCTCCAGATTCGCCGCCCATTCGATCCCCCCGCCTCCGATGACCTAACCCTTCCCGTCCGTCCAACCACTCGGGCTTATTATCATCCCTTCGCGCTTCAGGCGAGGAGGCGAGGGGAGGTGGCAGCGCGTTGGGCGCGCGGAGAAGCCCCGCAAAATGTTGTCGAAGGCTGCCTACGAAAGAAGGAATTCCCTCTCTTAAAACATCACGGTCAGGTAATCTGGTCAAGTGTGTACACAATTCAAGATCCATAGATCCATAGGCGTAGCCAGGGGGGTACATGAAATAAACAAAATACAAAAGTAAATAATCAAAAATACTTCACTAAATGACTGATTGCATGGCAGATAACTCGGTTCTGCCCCCAACATAAAGCCTGTGCCCCCTAAAACAAATCCTGACTAGTAAAGGTAAAGGAACCCCTGACCATTAAGTCCAGTCGTGGCCGACTCTGGGGTTGCGGCGCTCATCTCGCTTTATTGGCCGAGGGAGCCGGCGTACAGCTTCCGGGTCATGTGGCCAGCATGACTAAGCCGCTTCTGGCGAACCAGAGCAGCGCACGGAAATGCCGTTTACCTTCCCACCAGAGTGGTACCTATTTATCTACTTGCACTTTGAGGTGCTTTCGAACGGCTAGGTTGGCAAGAGCAGGGACCGAGCAACAGGAGCTCACCCCATTGTGGGGATTCAAACCGCGACCTTCTGATCGGCAAGTCCTAGGCTCTGTGGTTTAACCCACAGCGCCACCCGCGTCCAAAATCCTGACTATACCCATGTATAAAATCCACCTCTCCAAATGTGCTTTGTAGCATTCACTCACATTCACGCAAAGCATTTCTCCCCATTAGGTAAAGGTAAAGGGACCCCTGACCATTAGGTCCAGTCGTGGCCGACTCTGGGGTTGCGGTGTTCATCTCGCTTTATTGCCCAAAGGAGCCAGCGTACAGCTTCCGGGTCATGTGGCCAGCATGACTGAGCTGCTTCTGGCGAACCAGAGCAGCGCACGGAAACGCCGTTTACCTTCCCGCCAGAACGGTACCTATTTATCTACTTGCACTTGACGTGCTTTGGAACTGCTAGGTTGGCAGGAGCAGGGACCGAGCAACGGGAGCTCACCCCGTCGCGGGGATTCGAACCGCCGACCTTCGGATCAGCAAGTCCTAGGCTCTGTGGTTTAGACCACAGCGCCACCATTCATGCAAAGCATTCCCCCCCCCCTTATGTACCTCTTAACTTCATGCCATTGCACCATATTATACAGAGTCTACATACCGGTATATCTAGATTGTTATTGTTTGGAGGGTTTTTCAAAACATTATTTCATATAACAAAAGATTTAAAAAGAAGCCAGACATGGACCGGATAACCTCAACATGACTAGGTAGTCATTTCCTTCTTCTTCTTCTTCTTCTTCTTCTTCTTCCTAAATAATATAAAATTTATATACCACCCTTCATCAGAAAATCTCAGGGCAGTTCACAGAATAAAATACCAGTTAAAACACAAGTAATTAATTCAACCAAAACAATACGCCCCTTCCCATAGATACATTTAAAAGGCTGTAGGATATTAATCAGCCGAAGGCCTGGTTAAAGAGGATTGTTTTCGTCTAGTGCCTAAAGACATATAATGAAGGCGCCAGGCAAACCTCCCTGGGGAAAGCATTCCACAAACAGGGAGCCACTACAGAAAAGGCCCCATTCTTGTGTTGCCACCCTCCGGACCTCACATGGAGGAGACACACAGAGAAGGGGCTCAGGTTATGAACGCAGATTCTGGGACAGCTTTTGATGCGATTCTGGGGTTGGATTAATTGGCGGATATATAGACTATACTGGGGACTGTGGTGATATTTCAGATGTATTATTGTGTGCTTTCTGTTATGTTAGTGATTACTGTTCAGTACAATGTTGTACGGAAACCAAACTGTTCGTAAGAGAAGATAGCGGCAGAGATTGGCACACCGCTGCAGTCAAAATTAGTGGCAGCTTTTGCCTTTGGCCTCGGTGGACGAAGGATCGGGCTTCACATTTACAGGTTGTCTCCATAGAAACAGGAGAGGATCCCCAGAAGGAGGGGCATGGAAGAGGACTGAGCCAGGGAGAAAATTACCCAAGTAACCATTTACTACCAGCATGAATAAAATCCTGTAGGCTGGGAAATGGGGGAATGTGGAACAGACCAGGAAGCAGTATGCAAGAGTAAAAAAAACCAAAGGGAAATGGGGAATCAGAACAGGGCCTCAGTCAGAACCAACTGCGAAACCAGTATCTCAATTGCAAACACTTGTGATTGAAGGCTCAGAACGGAGATACATGGCTTTCCAACTAAGAAAATGGATCTTTGAGACCAAATCACTGTTGGTGGTGAAGTTATTTCTGTTGTTGTTTTGAAAGCCACAGGCATCTGATGCTTTAGGAAGAACGAAAGCCCAGAATTCTAAACCGAAGGAGTAGCAGGCATGACCCCAAAGGAGACGCTTACAATGCAATCCTAGCTGTGTCTACTCAGAAGTAAGTTCCCATGAAGCTTACATCCAGGTAAGGGGGGTTAGGATTGCAGCCACCATATTTTTTTAGTTGGTTGTAACATGGAGGGAAATGATACTGCCCTCACGTAGGAGATTTCCACCTCCGGCAGAGCATAAATCAGGCTTTCTCAACCTCGGCCCTCCAGATGTTTTTGGCCTGCAACTCCCATGATCCCTAGCTAGCAGGATCAGTGGTCAGGGATGATGGGAATTGTAGTCTCAAAACATCTGGAGGGCCGAGGTTGAGGAAGCCTGGCATAAAGGATATTGCGCAAATGTTTTTCCACCCAAATACAGTGGTACCTCAGGTTAAGTACTTAATCCGTTCCGGAGGTCCGTACTTAACCTGAAACTGTTCTTAACCTGAAGCACCACTTTAGCTAATGGGGCCTCCTGCTGCTGCCGCGCCGCCGGAGCACGATTTCTGTTCTCATCCTGAAGCAAAGTTCTTAACCCGAGGTAATATTTCTGGGTTAGCGGAGTCTGTAACCTGAAGCGTATGTAACCTGAAGCGTATGTGACCCAAGGTACCACTGTAAGCACTGCGCCACTACAAGCTTTGAATACTGAAGAATGGTATAGTATGTAGTGCATTGCAAACCTTGAGGAATTGGAAGGTGGGACTTGCTGGCTAGTGAAAGGAGCGCAAAAACTCAAGGTGCTAAAGAAGGGACTGAGAAATAAATGGGCATGCATACAGTCAAATGAATGCCATGGTGAAACACATTTCCAGACAATAGTACAGTGGTACCTCAGGTTACATATGCTTCAGGTTACATACACTTCAGGTTACAGACTCCGCTAACCCAGAAATAGTGCTTCAGGTTAAGAACTTTGCTTCAGGGTGAGAACAGAAATCGTGCTCCGGCGGCACAGGAGGCCCCATTAGCTAAAGTGGTGCCTCAGGTTAAAAACAGTTTCAGGTTAAGTGCGGAACGAATCCGGAACGAATTAAGTACTTAACCCGAGGTACCACTGTAACGTAATTACAATAGTTGATACTATACCTATTTTACCAAGGTTGCATGAACTGGTAGTTCATCGCTTAAGGCAGGGGTCAGCAAACTTTTTCAGCAGGGGGCCGGTCCACTGTCCCTCAGACCTTGTGGGGGGCCAGAGTATATTTTGTGGGGGAAATGAACAAATTCCTATGCCCCACAAATAACCCAGAGATGCATTTTAAATCAAAGGACACATTCTATTCATGTAAAAACACGCTGATTCCTGGACCGTCCGTGGGCCGGCTTTAGAAGGCGATTGGGCCGGATCCGGCCCCCGGGGCTTAGTTTGCCTACCTATGGCTTAAGGGAACAGAACACAGGATTTGGGACAAACTCTGCAATATGATTTAAACAAGCTATGTGAAAACTGGCTGCTGTTTGAGGTGATTGTCCTTTGTTGTGATTGTAGGCGTTTTCTTTTTTTATTTGATTTAATACAGGCTTCCTCAGCCTCAGCCCCCCAGATGTTTTTGGCCTACAACTCCCGTGATCCCTAGCTAGCAGGACCAGTGGTCAGGGATGATGGGAATTGTAGTCTCAAAACATCTGGAGGGCCGAGGTTGAGGAAGCCTGATTTAATACTTTAAGTTGCTGTTTATGTATACAGTCATCCCTCGTGTTGAATATGCTTCAGGTTGAGCATTTTCAGGTTACGCTCTGTGGCGACCCAGAAGTAACGGAATGCGTTACTTCCAGGTTTTGCCGCTCGCGCAGGCGCTCAAAATGATATCACGCGCATGCGCGGAAGTGACAAAACACAACCCGCAGTTGCACAGCCGCGTGTTACATTCTACTCAGGATGCGAACATGGCTCCGGAACGGATCCTGTTCGCATCCAGAGGTACCACTGTATGGGGTTTTATTGCCGCTTCCATAAGCCAGGATGAGAATTAAACAGCATATTATAGCAGCAGCAACATAGCATCAAATCTTGCGAGACGAATGCCTCGCAAGACAAAAAACTCGCTAGACAAAAGGGTTTTTTGTTTTTTGAGCTGCTTCGCAAGACGATTTTCCCTATGGGCTTGCTTCGCAAGACGGAAACGTCTTGCAAGTTTGTTTCCTTTTTCTTAACACTGTTAATACAGTTGCGACTTGACTTCGAGGAGCAACTCATAGAACGCGGTGTGGTAGCCTTTTTTGAGGTTTTTAAAGACTTTGGTGATTTTTGAAGCTTTTCCAAAACTTTCCCGACACCTTGCTTCGCAAGACGAAAAAAATCGCAAGACGACAAAACTCGCGGAACGAATTAATTTCGTCTTGCGAGGCACCACTGTATTCCAATTCATTAAAAAAAATAAATCATTTACAACGCTGAACCAGGGTTATGATTAAAAATCCCTTCCCCTGCAACCCCTCACCTTCCTGATTCCCTTCAAAAGTAACACAATGATCCAAAAGTCTCTGCTGTTTAATTACCTTTCCGTTTGATCAGCCATAGACACCATCAGCAGAAATCTAGGCTGACACCTCCCTGTTAAAACATCAGGTTGATCCTGTGGGGAAGTTGACATTCCTCGGAGCTCATTAGTGGTTTGACGGCAAAAAAAGAAAGATATGACAATCCCAAGTCCAGGAATTTTATTTTTTATTTTAAAGAAAGAAAGAACATGGGACGGCAGATAATTCCCTCCCCGCCCCGTCCTGGCCTGTTGGTTCACCTGGGGCGGAGGGTGACATATCAACAGCTTAGATTACGTTTCAGTAGGCAATGCACAGCTGTGCTAAGAAAATGCGAGCAGCTTTGCTACCAAAAAAACTATTAAGCGTCAAGAGTCTCCTGATGAAAGCGAGGCTCTTCGTTGTCCGTAATCCCCCCTTCTTCCTTGCTGGGACGGAATCTCGGGTCCCGAACGAGTGACAAGCGAGGGTTTGAGACACGGGTTACATATGGTTCTGAGTGTCGCAACCCCCTGACACTTTTGTTCAAGCTGCAGACGTTAATGCTTTTAGCTCAAGAGGTTCGTAGCATGTTGGTCAAAGAACGGTCACACTTAACAGTCATTCCTTCTAATTGATGGGCCTATTAAGACCCACTTTATAGCTGTGCCGCTATTCAGGAAACAGAGCTTGGTGTCACTGCCGATAGCTCACTAAAACATCCAGTTCAGGGCCCCGCCGTGAGGAATGGGAAGGCAAATAATGCAAAATATGATGACCTCTAAAGCTCTATTCAGCCTGGACCCAGCGCTCAGGCTTCTTCCACCTTTATGTTCCATCACAACTTCTAAAATGAATCCGGAATTCTTTTTAAATTAGGGCTGCCATTTTCCCAGAATTTCAAAGGCAGAATTGACATCCAAGGGGAATATCCAAAATGTGTTCCTACTTTGAAATTCATCTCTTCCCGAGGATTCACTAAAGCCCAACACCTGTGTGTGTGTTACAGAAATCATACAAGACATTTAATTCAAAATGGCATGTGGCAGCTAGAGATGTGATTTATTAATTAACGTATCGTTACCTGGCACCATGTCCTTGGGATGAGGGAGGGGACACAACTTTCCTGAGAAGAGGGATTGATGCTTAAACTACTTTGAGAATTTATTTATAAATTGCTGTTCATTAAAAAAAAATCAGAGCAGTTTAGAATAATTGTACATAAAACCATACAATAAAAAACATACCGAAAAGTTAAAATGTAGTATGACATTTGCCTGGCTTCATATAATAAAATACTTTTATTTTCTCAGGTTTTAATTATTGTGGGTGGTTTTTATGAGCTGCTTTCGAATGGCTGCTGTTACGCTATGTATCGCTTTATGCTGTTTTCTCTGTTTTTATCGAGTAGGTAGGTAGCCATTTTACTGCATTTTTAATAATAACTTAAAATCAGAAATCAGCTAACCATCGTGGAAGGATATATTCTCAACTGCCTTCATAAGCTTGATGGAATAGAAAAGTTTTCAGAAGGCGTTTAAAAATTGAAACAGGTGGCGATCGATGAATCTCTGTTGTCAAATTATTCCACAATACTGGGCTGATGACGCTTAAAGATTTGTTTCTTGTTGTTGTCAAATGAGATTTGCCAACACGAGGGACAATCCAGTTCATCTCTGTGGCTCAGCTGGTATATAAGGCTTCAGGTAGCCCTCAAGATATAGGGGTCTCCTAACAACTCTCAGCAAACTTCAGCTCCCAGAATTCTTTGGGGGAAGCCATGGCCGCCTCAAGCGGTATAATGGTGCTTTAAAAATATGGTGTGAATGTGACCTTGGGGACACAAAAAGGGTGTGGTGTGTGTGTGTGTGTGTGTGTGTGTGTGTGTGTTGGAATGGGTCTGTGATGTTGGCTGGCTTAAGGTAAAGGTAAAGGGACCCCTGACCATTAGGTCCAGTCGCGGACGACTCTGGGATTGCGGCGCTCATCTCGCTTTATTGGCCGAGGGAGGCAGCTTACAGCTTCCGGGTCATGTGGCCAGCATGACTAAGCCACTTCTGGCAAACCAGAGCAGCGCACGGAAACGCCGTTTACCTTCCCGCCAGAGCGGTACCTATTTATCTACTTGCACTTTGACGTGCTTTCGAACTGCTAGGTTGGCAGGAGCAGGGACCGAGCAACGGGAGCTCACCCCGTCTCGGGAATTGGAACCGCCGACCTTCTGATCGGCAAGTCCTAGGCTCTGTGGTTTAACCCACAGCGCCACCTGCGTCCCTCAGTCAGCTGGCTTAACTTCTGCTAAAAGAAGCTAGCTGAGGGAATGTAGCAATGTGAAGAGGACTTTTTTCCAAAGCAATTCTGGAGCAGCTCGCTGTGTCTCACGAATAAGGCACAATTTTGCGCAACAAAAGCAGAAGTCTCTAGGAGATGGAACAGAAGAATACACATCACACAGAATGTGGCGCAAACTGCATCAGTTCCTCACGTAGGAGCCAACTCCCCCAATAAAATATTTGATGGGCGTTGCCATTCAAATGGTGTGCATGCCCCATGTCTTGTGATCAGTTATGAAGGGCGAGGCTTACCTGGCCACTCCCCCAATATTTTATTCATGTTGTCACCCCTGCCGCTATGGCCTTAAGCCAACATTTCCCGAACATCTCCTAGCTGGGTCTCGGGTCTTTCTGGATATTAAACTTGGATGTGTTTTCCACACTCCTGCTCAACATGTGGGATGTATCATCACTGAAGCAGTCAAGTACAACATTTTTTAGTTGCCTAGAGTGGACACACAGGGGGATGTGGCTCCAGACGAGGAGGACTTCCTGTCATACCTGTTCTGGAGCCTCCTCACCTTGCGTGTAACCAGGTAGATGGGCGTGACCATGGCTGGATTTAGGTTTGATGAGGCCCTAAGCTACTGAAGGTAATGGGGCCCTTTATATATCCAGCTGTCCTTTGTCAACAACAAATTGCCACTGTTTTTTGTGTTGAATATATGCTATATGGTCATTTATGGACCTAATAGGTATCTAAAGCCATTTGCACATAATAAAATAGGTATTTTTTCAAAGCAGTTGTTGAACTGAAATCCGGAACAGATTAAGTTTGAGAACTAAGGCACCACTGTACAGTCATACCTCGGGATAAATATGCTTCAGCATAAATATTTTCGGGTTGCGCTCCGCAGTGACCCAGAAGTAACAGAGTGCGTTACTTCCGGGTTTCGCCGCTCGCGCATGCGCAGACGCTCAAAATGACATCACGCACATCCACGGAAGCGGCGAAATGTGACACACGCAGTCGCGTCTTACATTCGCTTCAGAATGCGAACGGGGCTCTGGAACGGATCCCGTTCGCATCCAGAGGTACCACTGTATATAGAAATGAGCAAACCAGTGATATTTTAGGGAGCAAGCGAGCAGGCAGGGACCATTACAGTGGTATATCGGTTTAAGAACAGTCCTGTTTATGAAAGATTCGGTTTACGAACTCTGCAAAACTGGAAGTAGTGTCCCAGTTTGCGAAGTTTACCTCGGTCTAAGAACGGAATCCGAACGGTGGAAGGGCACCGGTGGTGGGAGGCCTCGTTAGGGAAAGCGTGCCTCAGTTCAAGAATGGTTTTGGTTGAAGAACGGACTTCCGGAACCGATTAAGTAAATCAAGGTACCTCTGTACTTACATCATAGGAGCCTACACAACACAAAACACTGTTGCTGTATGTAGGTTTTATTTTATTTGTTTTTTATCTTATATTTGGGAAATGTACATCAGGTGTTTTTTTCCTTTAAATTTTTTGGGGGCCCCTAAGAGAGTGGGGCCCTAAGCTATAGCTTGTTTGGCTTATATGTAAATCTGGCACTGGGCGTGACCCTAGCAGATCCTGTAAAAGGGCTAGCCACGCAGCCAGCTTCCCTTACAATGGTACCTCTGGTTACATACTTAATTCGTTCCGGAGGAGTGTTCTTAACCTGAAACTGTTCTTAACCTGAAGCACCACTTTAGCTAATGGGGCCTCCTGCTGCTGCCATGCCACCGCCGCGCGATTTCTGCTCTCATCCTGAAGCAAAGTTCTTAACCTGAGTTACTATTTCTGGGTTAGCGGAGTCTGTAACCTGAAGCGTATGTAACCTGAAGCGTATGTAACCCGAGGTACCACTGTATTTCCATTTTCTACTTTCGTACTTCTCTCTTGCACCTCCTCTTCTGGCTCTTAGCCAGCACATGGCTCATCTGTTCTACGAGGCAGAAAGTCCAAAGCTTACCTCAGACTTCTTTGCTCTACAAATGTAACTGTAACCACATGATAAATTTTGCCTTCGGGTTACTGCTGTGAACTGAATGTAAGTAAACTTTTCTCTTACTTTTAAAGAAGATTGTCGTGTTATTATTATTATAAAAGGGGGAACTTACCAGGAACAATCCAGACTGGATTGCTTAATTTAAATGATTCAAACGAATCCATCAACTTGCTTCCAGCAATCTGCAAGGGATGTGCTCTGCTGCTTGCTCACTAGTGTGAGTGAGGAGGGATAATATTGAATCAATATATCCTCTCCTACCTTCCTCAACATTCCCACAACATGCCTATATATATGTGTGTGTTTGTGTGCCCATTCAATCAGCTTCCAAGACAATAAGCAAACGTCCGCCTTGCAACTGTAGGGTAGCCCAATTATTGCTGCCTCCTGGCATCTCCCGTTTGTCCAATCAGTCAAGGCTCAAGGATGGGACTTGGCTGTCTAGGCAATGAGCGTGCTTCTGTCTCTATCCCCCTGTAGCTGTCAGCAATTGTGCTGGATGCATTAGAGAATCCCAGAGTGTCTTCCCTTGTTCTCTTGTCACTGCCTTTATGTCAGCGGAGAGAAGGGGAATCAATGTTGCGTTGGGCTTCCTTGCTCCCACAGGCATCATGGGGAGGAGGCATCCAAGACAGTAGCTTAATTTTCTAAGACACACTTCAGACTTTTGCGCAGGTTCGAGACTTCGAGCCTTAAGCTATGAGGAAGGAGACAAACATGCTCAAGATTTCCGTAGGATTATTGCACCTCGGTTTCAGCTGCTACAGAATGGTCCAGGTTGCATTTAACAAAGGCACATTAAAAAAACACAAAAAAACACCATGTACAGTGGAACCTCAGTTTTCAAGCATCTCGGAAGCAAAACGTTTCAGTTTTCGAACACCGAAAACCCGGAAGTTATTACTTCCGTTTTTGAACTCGCCTCGGAAGTCAAACCGTCTTCCAGAACAGATTACGTTCGACAACCGAGGTTCCACTGGATAGTTTAAAGTTTTCTAATGATAACAAGTTCCCCTTCCGTGACAGATGTCTCATTCGTAACTTTTCTGGGTGGTTAAAACATGGGTAGGCAAACTAAGGCCCGGGGGCCGAATCCGGCCCCAATCGCCTTCTCAATCCAACCTGCGGACGATCCAGGAATTAGTGTGTTTTTACATGAGTAGAATGTGTACTTTTATTTAAAATGCATCTCTGGGTTATTTGTGGGGCATAGGAATTCCTTCATATATATTTTTTCAAAATATAGTCTGGCCTCCCCACAAGGTCTGAGGGACAATGGACGGGCCCCCTGCTAAAAAAGTTTGCTGACCCCCTGGTTAAAACAAGGAGGAGGGTGGCAGCGTCAAACAAGCCTTGTCTTCAGGAAGTCCTTCACCAGCCTATTATTATTATTATTATTATTATTATTATTATTATTATTTAATTAATTAATTTTATATACTGCCCTTCATGCCAAGATCACAGGGTGGTTTGCAGTATAAAACAGCGTTTCCCAATCTTGGGTCTCTGGTTCAGTTTTAGGACTACATTTCCCATCATTTCTGACCACTGGTCTTGATAGCTAGGGATGATGGGAGTTGTAGTCCAAAAACTGCTGGAGACCCAACCCAAGTTTTGGGGGAAAAACACTGGTATAAAAGTACAAAGCACACAACATAACAACAGCAGCAAACACAATCCCCCCCCAAAAAATACACACATAGTGTTGATGGTGGCACACGCCAAGATACACATTAGTGTAAAAAGCTATATGTAGCAGGGACACTGTTAACTGCTTTGGACTGAAGTGTGAAAACAAGACTAGAAGCGGTTATTAAAGCAGATAATAAAGGCAGAATCTGGGTCGGTTTATATGTCATTTGAGGGCAAAAATTCCAGATAATTATTTTTCTCCTGTTTATTGCAAAAATCCTGACTTCTTTCCAAACTACAGAGGGTAGGTAACCACTGTGATGACGAGGCGCTAAGGGTGAGCTGTCAGTTGTGCATATCTCACAAATTACCAGCTCCATATGAGAAAATCTCCTAAAAGACACAAGTCTGATTACACCATGTGTTTGCCCTAGGGAACACCAACAACCATGAACTGGGAGGTGCAGCTTTCAGATTTGAATATGGACTGCTCCCAGTCTTGCAGATTTCAAACAGCCCCTCTTCTAAAAAGGGACACAAGAGATCAAAGATCTAGCATTGCCTAGTTTCTTGCTCTCAGGTATGTGTGTGATGATTAAACTAGGATCAAGAAGACCACCAGAAAGATCATAATTACTGTACCGTCATACCTCGGAGGTCAAGCATAATCCATTCCGGAAGTCCATTCAACTTCCGAAACGTTCGACTTCCAAAGCACAGCTTCCGATTGGCTGCAGGAAGCTCCTGCAGCCAATCAGAAGCCTTTCGGACATTCAGCTTCCAAAAGAATGTTCAAAAACTGGAACACTCACTTCCGGTTTTCGATCGTTTGGGAGTCAAAACGTTCGACTCCCAAGGCGTTCAGGAGCCAAGGTATGACTGTACTACAGTGTTCATTAAAAGAAAACTTCCCAGCTCACACCTAGGTGGTCTTTCATCTTGCCAATTTATTTTCAAGTGCTATGCCAGAGTGGCAAGTTGATTAACAGTTTATGTGGCCTGAGCTAATTTCATTTGTCTGGTTTATTAACGTTACATAAAGTTGTGTTGGATGGTTGATTTAACACTCTCTCTTCTTATTGCTCCCCAGAGAGGGAAAATTGGGGTGTGCTTTTCAACCTCTCACAAGTATGAATGCATCTGCATGCTTAACAAATATCACTATGCCACTAATTGGGGGGAAATGTGGTGTGTTAAGAGGGGTCTAAACGACTTATATTGCCATCCTTCTCTCCGTCAGTGCAGTGCCAAGCTTTTCTTCGAATTCCAAATTCTTCTGCTGACATAGCTCACAAATTAAGCAAGGCAGAGTCGTTCTTCCCATAGCAGTGTGATAAAAAGAAGGTGGGAAAATATGGCAATTTATTTAATGTGCGTGGTGCCTCTCTTCATTTAAGGAACAGAGAAAGTCTCGTCTGGTCTGTAATGGTGAGAAGACTCCAAGACAAATGGCTCTGGAATCCAAGGCAATTGACTCACTTACAGCACTGTTCTAGCCATGAACTCGGGCTTGCATGAGAGGGTAAAAAGCAATAATAAAGGTTTCTTTGCTTACGTTCAAAGCAAGAGGAAGAACACACAAGTAATAATAAATAAAATAAAATAAAATTTTATTTATACCCTGCCCTTCCTAGTTTAAAAACCAGGCTCAGGGCAGCTAACAGCAAATATAAAACACTGATTAAAATACGACTTAGAAACAGTAGAAAGTAGTAGATCCCTTGTGTGGAGACGATGAAGAAATGCTGTTGGGTGACAGAGAAAAGGTGGAATTGCTCAACACCTGTTTTGCCTCTGTCTTCACCCAAATGGAAAGCAGTGCTCAAACCTGGTGATAACAAAATAAATGATGCAAAGAGGGAGTTGCCGCCCAAGATAGGAAAAGAGGTGGTAAAGGAACACTTAGCAACTTTAAATGAATTTAAATCTCCATGGCCTGATGAGCTGCATCCAAGGGTACTAAAGGAGCTTGAAGATGTAATCTCAGAGCCTCTCTCTATTGTTGTTAGTTCATATGGGCGAATGAAGGAAGCAATGAGTTAAGAGAGGAACACCAGAAGAAGAGTTTGGATTTGATTTCCCACTTTATCACTACCCGTAGGAGTCTCAAAGCGGCTAACAATCCCCTTTTCCCTTCCTCCCCCACAACAAACACTCTGTGAGGTGAGTGAGGCTGAGAGACTTCAGAGAAGTGTGACTAGCCCAAGGTCACCCAGCAGCTGCATGTGGAGGAGCGGGGAATCGAACCCGGTTCACCAGATTACGAGTCCACCACTCTTACTACACCACACTGGCTCTCACCAGTGGTGAGAAGGAGTCAGGGACCAAGCCCATTGTTTCCTTCGACTATATTAAAATAATATCCAGCAATATAAACATGGAATCCACAGTTGCACCCAAAGCCAATAGATAGCAGGATTGAGGGATGCCATTTCATTGACTGGTCTCGAGAGCAGAACTGAAGTTCTTGATAACAGTTTGGGATGAACTTCAGAAAGAAAAGAAATAGAAGAAAACTGTTTTCTGAGAAATTTTGACTGAACCCTAGTATTACAAATACAGTGGTACCTCGGTTGTCGAACGTAATCCGTTCCGGAAGACCGTTTGACTTCTGAAATGTTCGACAACCGAGGCTCAATGGACGGTTGGCAGAATCCATTGAGAAAATGGGGAAACGTACCTTGGAAGCCATTTGACTTCCAAGGTGCGTTCGAAAACAATTACTTCTGGGTTTTTGGGGTTTGAAACGTTCAGCTTCCGAGACGCTCGAAAACCAAGATTCCACTGTAGCACCTTAAGCATGTTAAACATAAAAGCAGATTGGAATCGCTGTCAGAACCCCTTTACATTTAGTGATCTTGCAAACATGACTCAAGACTGAAAAGGAAGGTTGGTCATTCTAAATGGGATGTTGTAGCGTAAAAAATAAAAACTGGATTGCTCAGTCCTATAGCCAAGGGCCCATTCCTATTAATGAGCCCTAGATTCCTGTTAGGGCCTGCTCATGAATTTTCCTCTGAAAATGGTGCATGTAAAGAACAATTTTTTCCCATATATATGTAAAGGTAAAGGTACCTCTGTTAGGTCCAGTCGTGGACAACTCTGGAGTTGCGTGCTCATCTCGCTCTATAGGCCGAGGGAGCTGGCGTTTGTCCACAGACAGCTTCCGGGTCAGGTGGCCAGCATGACTAAGCTGCTTCTGGCGAACAAGAGCAGCGCATGGAAACGCCATTTACCTTCCTGCTGGAGCGGTACCTATTTATCTACTTGCACTTTGACGTGCTTTTGAACTGCTAGGTTGACAGGAGCAGGGACCAAACACTTGGAGCTCACTCCGTCGTGGGGATTCAAACCGCCGACCTTCTGATCGGCAAGCCCTAGGCTCTGTGGTTTAGACCACATATACGTATATATGTAGTCATTTCCAAAAAGCAATTCCATGAGCAAGAAGTGTTGAATTCAGACTCCTTAGCGATGAAGAAGACAGCCAAAGTGTTTATATCCCCCCCCCCATTTTTTACTAATGCACAAGTATAGGCTTCCAGCCATTTTAAGACACTGCCGCTTCAAACATCCTGAACCAATTCTACTCCGTCCTGTGAGGTCAATGTATAAACTGGCTCTGTTGCCTGCCTGGAACAAATAAAGGTGCTGATTTTCAAAACTGGAAAAAAAATGTAAGAAGGAGAGGTTTGAGATGGTAACTCTCCCCTAAGAACCTCCTCGGAGAGCACAAAGGCAGAGGGGCAGAGTCCATCAGCCTCACCTCCTACATCTGGTTGTGCTTAAAATTCATGTTGCTAATGGGGGAGGGTTGCTTGTAAGAAAAGGGAAAGAAGGGGGGGGGGGAGCCTAGGACAAAGATGAAGCAGAAGGCTGGAGCCAGAGGCTCTATTGGTAGGGAAGAGAACCCAGCCATCCCCAAGCAGCAGTGCTTGGGAAAGGAAAAACGCACTTCAAGGTGCAAAAGGCTGGGGAGGGAGGTTTCAGCAATGCACATGGCACTGTGTACAGTGGTACCTTGGTTCCCGAACGGCTTAGTTGCCGAACAAATCGGCTCCCAAGCGACGCAAACCCAGAAGTTTGCAAATGTTTTCCAGAAGCCGAATGTCCGACGCAGCTTCCACAGCTTCTGATTGAGTGCAGGAAGCTCCTGCAGCCAATCAGAAGCCGTGCCTTGGTTTTCAAACGTTTCAGGAGTCGAACGGACTCCCAGAACAGATTAAAACCAGAAGCATTTTTACTTGGTATTATAGGTCAGGACATTAATAGGCAAGATGTTAAATTGTTTTTATATGCAACAACTGCGGCAAGAGTATTGTTAGCCCAGAAATGGAAACAAGAAGAAACTCCGATGAAAGAAGAATGGCAGACGAAATAAATGGACTATGCAAAACTGGACAAAATGGCAGGAAGGATTCGAAACCTGCGGGACCAGAGATTTACAGAAGATTGGAAGAAGTATATGAATTATTTGAAGAGCAACTGTAATCAACAAATTACGCTAGTAGGACTACAAGACGTTTTGTAAGGAGAAATATCCGAAGTGTTACAAAGTAGAAAAAGATAGAGATATTGGTTATGAGTTTGAAATGTAATAGGGAAGATAAGAAATGCATACTGAGAGATTAGATTTGAATTTGAATAAGATGTAAAGGTATGTTTAATTACGGTTTAAAATGATATGTTAAAAAAAACTAATAAAAAATTATATTAAAAAAAAAAGTTCAAGAACCAAGGTACCACTGTCCTGCCCTTGTGGCAATTAGAAGAAATGCTTAATTGCTCACCTTAAAATAGGGTTGTCAACAAACAACCAAAGGAGAGAGGGGCAACTTGCCCTCCTCCTGTTCCTCTTTCAGCAATTTAATATGTAGGGATCCATAGATGTAACTTTTTGCAGCATGTAGGTAAATAGGATCATAGCTCAGACAGTAAATCATGAGACTCGTAATCTTAGTTTGTGCCCCATGTTGGGCAAAAGATCCCTGCATTGCAGGGGGTTGGTCTGCATGACCCTCATGGTCCCTTCCAGCTCTACAATTTTATGATCTGTAATGTCTTGAGCATATCACCAACTAGATATAAAAGGTGTGACCGGAAAGTTTGGTGAATGGTCACAGAAATCGGACAGAGAGAAATATTCGAATATCCATACCTTTGTTGTTGTTTAGTCGTTTAGTCGTGTCCGACTCTTCGTGACCCCATGGACCAGAGCACGCCAGGCACTCCTGTCTTCCGCTGCCTCCCGCAGTTTGGTCAAACTCATGCTGGTAGCTTCAAGAACACTGTCCAACCATCTCGTCCTCCGTCGTCCCCTTCTCCTTGTGCTCTCCATCTTTCCCAACACCAGGGTCTTTTCCAGGGAGTCTTCTCTTCTCATGAGGTGGCCAAAGTATTGGAGCCTCAGCTTCACAATCTGTCCTTCCAGTGAGCACTCAGGGCTGATTTCCTTCAGAATGGATAGGTTTGATCTTCTTGCAGTCCATGGGACTCTCAAGAGTCTCCTCCAGCACCATAATTCAAAAGCATCATACCTTACAGGCCTTCAAAGTAGGCCCCCTCTGATACAATGCATCGTTGACAACGTTCGTAGAACTGTTGGAAACTTCTGGAGAAGTCCTCTTTTCGTACTGCTTTCGGTTCCTTCATCACAGCAGCGTGTGAAATGTTGGGAAATCTGTGCCCTTTCAGTGCAGATTTCAGTTTTGGAAAAAGGAAGAAATCCCGTGGGGCCAGATCAGGAGAATATGGAGGGTGGGACAACTCAGCAACCTCAGCAATGATTTCACATGGAATATTCTTCCGCCATCATTTGGACGGACAAACGGCAATCCCGCATCAATAACTCACGAATTCTGTCAACATTTGCCACTGTTCTGCTCGCTGATGGTCTGCCAGACTGAGGGTCATCTTCGATGGTTTGCCGCCCTTCACAGAAACGATTAAACCACTCATAAACTGTCTTTCGAGTTACAGCTTCATCTGTGTGCACAATTGTGAGCATTTTGTGGGTTTCCGATGCCGATTATATGTTCGAATATTTCTCGCTGTTCGATTTCTGTGACCATTCACCGAACCTTCCAGTCACACCTTGTAAAAGGCACAGGAGCAGGGAGAAATGTTGGCAACCCTACCTTGAAAAGTGGCTACAGTATGCAGTGGTACCTCAGGTTACATACGCTTCAGGTTACAGACTCCGCTAACCCAGAAATAGTAGCTCGGGTTAAGAACTTTGCTTCAGGATGAGAACAGAAATCGTGCTCCGGCGGCAGCGGGAGGCCCCATTAGCTAAAGTGGTGCTTCAGGTTAAGAACAGTTTCAGCTTAAGAGCGGACCTCCAGAACGAATTAAGTTCTTAACCCGAGGTACCACTGTACACACAGAGAGAAAGTCACACACACATCATCTCCCACTTATTTCCATTTATTAATTGTACAAGTTTCAGCCAATTGGTAAATGAATTGACTGGCTCTAAACTTGCGCTCGGGAAAAAATCCAATTGTTCCGAAGAAAAAGATGAAGAACTTTATGCACAGCGGACAGAATCTCAGGAGAGAAGCGTCGCTTCTTTTTCTTACATGAGGGAATGTCCCTTCTAAGATGGCATTTGCCTCATTTGCAGTGCTTGCAGAGGCTCACGTTAACATATTCAAAAAATAAAATAAAGCTGTACCATTGTTATCAACTATCACTAGCAAATAAATATACGCCACACGTTTGAAGCACGTGACTTCCCCGAGAGAATCCTGGTGATTGTAGTTCCCCCACCCACAAAGCTATAATTCCCAGTATCCTTAAGAAACTACAACTCCCAGGATTCTTTGGGGGACCATATGCTTTAAACGTGAGTGGATGTGCTTTAAACAGGGATCTTTTGAGATATTATCATTGAAGGTTGAACCCTAAACTCACAAGGGAGTTAAGTCTGATGTGAACCTCTGTTGAAAGCAGTTTAAGATTTCTTAAAGGCAGCTTTACTAAAACCCAGTGTGTGACTTCCATGTGGTGTGCCTACACACACACACACACACACACACACACACACACCACAAAAGCTGAATGGGCTTTCCAAAGTCAGAGGCGCCCACATGCCTCTGAATGCCAGTTGCTGGGAAACAAGAACTACGAGAAGGCTATTGCTTGAATAAAACATTTGGATAAAGAGAAACAGCTGCAAATCTGATTTCTTCATTCGACTTGTAGCGGTTTGGGTGCAAACGCATAAGAGAGAGCACACCTGCAACTTGCCTGTGTCAGGGCCAAAGTGTCAAGGCTCAAGTGGGTCCTGTCATTCCAGGGGAATGTTAGATAGGAATCTGGTCTGCTTGCCACCTCTCTGCTTGGGACAAAGGGGAGAACTGCAGAGAAACCAGCTAAGAATCTTCTTTGCATCTGTTGGCTGGAGCTGCTAAAGTGATCCTCCTTGACTCTTAGAAAAGCTTCTTGCTTGGGCTTATTTGCCAGCCGAAGCAGTGCGGAGCCTTTTGCCTCCGCTGATATGAGGCCACAACTCTATTTATTGTTACATTGATATCCCAGCTCTCATGCAGAGAGAGAGCTCAAGGTGACTTCCATGGTTCCTCTCTTCCCCATTTTATCCTCACAATCACCCTGAGAGGTAGGTCAGACTGGGAGACAGTGTCTCACCCAAGGCCACTTTGTTATTTTTGTGGCTGAGTAGGAATGTGAAACCTGGGACTCAGCTACATTAGTCAAGAAACAGTGTTTTGAATGCGTTATAAACATGTACCACCAGATGGCACTGGAGAGCAAAAAAATATTTCTGAGCGGTTTTCCATAGCGTTTTTTTCTTTTCTTTTGTTATAACAATTTGATTTCTTACTTATAGCGTTTTCCCCTCTGTGTGTAGATCCATCCCTGGTCTCGCA